>NW_027526204.1:134906423-134986423 GCF_048455015.1 Haemaphysalis longicornis | reverse complement strand
GACACAATTCGCGAAGCCGGTTGCCACGGGTTCTATCGCGTCCTAACGCGGCCCACTTTGGCAGGGACGTTAAAGGCTGCGGACAAAACTATCCGGCCCTGTCAGTCGTGGAGAACTTTCAGCGGCAAGTTCGGAAATCCGTGTGAGGCGCAACATCCGGGTCTCCGACGAAGGGAGAGGGGCCGCCAGCTCAGTTCCGCTGTTTCTCCAGCCTTGCAGCACTAGTGCAAGCTGCGCCATTTTTATTATTATTATTTTTTTGCTGCAGACATGTTGTTAAAGCGAAACTTTCTATGCCTCGCTGATGGCAAAGTAGTTAGGCCAAAGCGCACTACAAGAAAGCCAATTTCACACAATGGGTTTCCACAAAGGGCACGTGATGACGGTGATGATGAAAGCACTGCAGGAAAGCCCACAAGAAGAAGTGCTTCCCGTGGTTGGAATCGAACCTGGTTATCTCGCGTTATGAAGCCGACGTCCACCAGATGGCGCCATCATCGCATTCGGGTCGCTCCGCATTTCCTCCGGGTTTGTTGCGCGGTTGTTGACTTTGGACTTTGATTGAGGTGTGGACTTTGGTTTTGAACTTTGGTAGAGAGGATTTATATACTTGCTTTGTTTAAGTTTGCATGGAGACAGCTTCGCGTTTTAACCATCTTTTTCTGAAGAAAGGGGGTTTGATTTTTAACCCTTTCATTTAGGGTTTCTCGTGGCCTGGCGTTCGTCATTTACGGCACCGCACATTCCTGTCCGTCAGGAAATGTGCGAATAAAGGTACTGTCGCGTGGTGCTGTGTAACCGTTTAAAGGGTTACGGTTTAAACTTTACGAGCTAACTATGGTTTTAGTTCGCCCATCAATTCGCACGATTTTTTTTTTTTTTTTCAAGAGAGAGACGTTCGTTCAAAACTTTCTTCTCACATCAATTGGTGACGTTGGTTGTGATGAAGCGTTTTGAAGTATCCAAGCAAGCGTTCACCGAATTTCGATCCCCGCAACTCTGATTCCGTAATCGACACGTAACAGGCTAACATTACAACTTACAGGGTGAGATTGCATGGCACTGCACTGCAGACCAGAGGGACGTTTTTACGGTTGTCCATGGAAACGGAAGAAAAACGGCGCTTTTATTTTTTCCCCGGTCGTGCGAGGTTTAAGCAAACGAATGCGTCATTGTTTTCCAGCGTGTTCTAACGAAAGGTCAGATTAATTAAGATAAACAATGCAACCACAAATAAACATTCCAAAAATTCACACCTGTAGTTTGTATACGAAGGTACCGTATATCTAAGGGCAATACGCTGTAAGCATCACACGCTCATATATAAATTCGCAGTGTAAGGTGTAAGAGGAGACGGGGCCTTAAAAGAGGACATATATGTGTTACGGGAGCCTTGGAACACAGGGCCCTGAAAGCAATTAAGAGCCCACGGAACTTGACAACTTGACACGGGCATCTTGCTAGGAAAATGGGGTTGGGGAAAATGCGCCCCAATTCGTTTTACCGCACCCCATTTCGGGGCGGTAAATATCTTTGATTCCAATGTTATAATCGGGGCAGGTACGAGTTAAATGCTTCGTTTCCTCAAAAGTGGGCAAAACTTGCAGGAAATTTCTGTTGTTTTTATTGGTTCAATTTCTGAAGATCAATTCTATTTCTCATCCATGCCTGGGAAGTGGGAACAACATGTAGGGTCGTCCCCCCCCTATTGGGAAATTGCTGCGAACATCTATGCGTTCTGGGAAGCTAAACATGATAAAGCCACACCTCAAAAGCCACACAAGCGATCGCAGCAATGTCAGCAGTTCAGGTGGCCTTATCGCTGCTGCACGTCGACTTAATCTGACACGACTTAAACAGTTCCATTGACAGTTAAAGTTCGGACAGCAGGGGATTTTACATGGGCTTTTCACAATTACACCGTATCATAATGTCCACTTGAACTCTGTTCAAGTGCACATTATGATCTTGTGAACTCTGTTTCGGACTGAATCCCATGTCTTTCAAATTAGTTGTGGTACATGTTAACTACGTCCTGACTGCATTCACCCTGGAGTACTTTTATCTCGGAATAAATAAAGCAGGTGGTCGAAGGTCCATAAAAGTAGTTTCGTCAAACGAATACAGATGGCGCCCCACTCGCTGACGGCTGCCGCGAGCAGACGACACGGGTACAAGCGCCGAGACGCCGAACGCCTGCCGACCGCGATCACGCGCGCCGTCGGAGGGGCGACATGTTTCACAACAAAGAGTGTCTCTCCGGCCGCTGCTCGAATCCAAACCTGTCTGACGTCCCCGACCGAAGAGAAGAAGCGTCACCCCCCTAGCAATAGGGAAGACGTCGCCGCTTTCACGATCACGAACCGACGCTACAGCGTCGCGCACCGAGGACCAAAGGTTGGCGAGGGGAAGTGATTGGCTGCGCAAGCGTCGATCCTCGCCACTTGGTCTTCCTAGTAAACCTGCGCCAGAAGGTAATAAGAAAAAGCGGGATGCTGCCGCCGCTGCCGATCGCTCTCAAAAACGGGTTTTGCTCTCGGCCGAGAACAGTGACCCGAGCGCGGCGGCCGGACTTCGGCGAACGACAAAACAACCAGCTGCCGTAGCACGCACGGAGCAGACGACGCGCAGCCGTAGCAGACGACGCCGAGCCAGCAGCAGACGACTGAGCTCTCGTCTGCCGACGCCGCGTCGCCCGGTGCCGTTGATTCCGCACTTTCTGGGCAATGATTGCCCAATCACACCGCTACTTCCCGCTGCTAGCGCACGTGAGTTTAGCAGGAAAGAACCCTCCCCTCCCCTTTTTTCGGGGTCCTGCCCGGGGCGATGTCTGGCGGCTCCCACGCCACAACAATCGGCGCTCATTCTTGGCAGTCACGCGGCTGACTGGTCCTGTGAAGCGTCGTTTTGGCAACGCACCCGACTCGGTTCCTCTAATTCGTGGCTTTCCCTTCCGAATGGCTCGCGTTGTTTGCTACTGTTTCCGTATGCCGGAACGGGGCCTCCGGGAGAAGAAAGTGCATCGCACGGAGCATGACCCGAACACTGTCCTCGCTCCCCGCGAACCCTCTCGCCCCGTGACGATTCCGCTCGTTGTCGCTGTCAATTCCGATTACGCCTCGGCCACCTCGCTACGCCCGCGATAAACAGAACCTTCGCAACATGGGGCTAATGCACTCGCGCCTCGTTTTGCGAAGCCGCGTGGCGGGGTTTTAGAGGGAAAACAATGGGCTGCGAACAAATACGACTTGTTAGTCGAACACATTCGCGCGTGGAGCGCACATTATTTGAAGGGCCGTCTACACGCTTCAATGGTTCCTGCTTGGGTTCCACGAACCTTTCAAGGGCGCTCGTCAGCTTTAAAGCGTGACATTCATACCGCACGAGAGTTAGGAGTCTAGACTAGTCCGGACGGCTTTATTGTGACTTCAAAGGCGGCTGACCACTAAATGCTCTAGATAGAATGACCGTGTTTGTTGAGGAGGGAGCTATTAGGCTGAACGTCTGTAGTGCCTTTGGGGAGGCAAATGGCCCATGAAGACATTGTACGCTGAAAGCACACACAGAAAAATAAATCTCAGTTTTCGCTTGAGTTAACGAGCTTTCGCTTTCATAGGGGCATATATTCAACGCACGAAGGGTCCACCAAAACGCTCGTTGTCATTCTCTGCGAGGGTACTGCGTTAATTTCTTTCGGCCTGCTATCGGGCTTGGCTTGGCACGATGCGCAAGTTTGAGTTTTCCGTGCATAACAAGAATCGTTTGGCAGGGAATGCCGTTCGCTTGCTTTCTTCAAGTAAACGAGCCCGCGATGTTTTGCATTGTCGAACACAGTAAGAATAACCTTAATGGCACCGAATCAATCAGCCATATACAGTCAACCAGTTTGTTGAATACATAGCCGACATTATGGAGTTCGCAGAAAGGTAGCGGTATTTTATATGAATACGACTCTGATTCGTTTTTCGCGAATGCATATCTGCGCTCAACTCTAAGGGTTATAAGAATTCTGCTTTAATTAATCATTCTTATCGATCCACTGCCGGCTCAGGCTGCCTGCTATTCGGTAGCTTGAGACGTATCATTCCGTCTTGTAGCCGTATATTCTTACATCCACATTTCGCGTTGAATTCTGCGGTCGCCACTCATTTCAGCATAAAGTGCAAACACTCTGTAGTCTCGACGACATCGCATGCGCGGATCCAGTATAACCGAAGCATAAATAAAGGCAAACGACCGTTAGATGAGCTTTGAGTCGTACGGGGCTTCGCAACACGGAGCATGCGCCGAAAGCTGTGACTGAGAAAGCAGGCAGAGATAAAAGAGAGTGGGAGACACTTGAAGTCCTTGCGGGCCCTTAAACGCACCTCCCGCCGAACTGAGCTCGCTTGTAGCGTCTGCTTCGTCTATAGAAATCGTATACGAAAAACACGTTCGCAGGCGAGGCTTTTATCGCGATCAACGGACCTCTTCTCGCTTCGAAAAGAGGCCGGGAGGTTTCTGAGCGTGTGGGAAAGCCCAACTCGTCTTTTCTACTAGATCGTTGCCCCCGCTGGTGTCGAACTTTTGCCGATGACCTCGCGCCGCACTCAACGCCTACTTCATTTGGCAAGCTTTTAAAGTGAGTCATAAAAGAACCCCAAGAGGTCTCTGATCTGGCCTCCGGACGGCGTTCGTATAGTGTGTCGCCCATCTCCGTATACATATGTTACGATCAGTCGTCATAAAAGAATATAAATATAAAAAAAAAACACTTCTTGCTCTCTATCACAGCCCGAGGGGCTAATTACAGGCACCCTAACTTGGGAGGGGTTAGGTGGTAGGAAAGACTCTAAACTTAAAGATATATAGTTAATGCAAGACATACCGTCTGAATCGCAATGTTGACAATAATTGTTATTCGAAGAGACACCTCTGTAGAATGATTATTTCAACGCGGTTCTGCGGCATTTTCGTTCGAGTGTTGAAAAGCAAACGCGATGGCCTCAGTGCTGTACGAGGCAGAGCGTAACGCAACAAAACATAGTCACTAGTCTCTCTCTCTCTCTCTCTCTCTCTCTCTCTCTCTCTCTCTCTCTCTCTCTCTCTCTCTCTCTCTCTCTCTCTCTCTCTCTCTCTCTCTCTCTCTCTCTCTCTCTCTCTCTCTCTCTCCACACACACACACACACACACAATATGCGCGCCACCTATGTTTATTTTCCATATAGCCTGCGGGCTGCACCGCTCTCTGTGGAGCGTTAACGACAAAGGGGCGTTCCCGACGTAACGCATACACGCCTCTACAGCTTATTACGAACACTTCATAAAACACGGCGATACCAGCCATCGCACCTGGTCGTATCTTCGTTGCGTTTTACGATCGTGTGTTCAGCAACGGCATATACGTCTCAAAGTGAAGCTGAACGTATACACCGGCCGACACCTCCTCTCACCTGACCCAAAAGCACGAGCCTCGCGCCATAAATCCCCGAGAGTCCCACTGAGTATACACAATCGGCGAACGTGCGCCGCGCACAGCACGCGCTAAGCCAACTAGCGTAATCTGGACCGTCCATTGTGAAACGTCGTTAGCGATCGCTTCTTATTCGCCCCTCAGAAGCGCCTTGGCACACAGCAAGGCGGCACAATTAGACGGTCGCGTAATTCAAAGGGACAAACAGCGGCCGGTGCTATCAGCCTCTTCCCACCCCCGTCTCTTACCCCGTCTCTCTTGAACGCACGCTTTGCGACACCGGTGTTGGCGTCGCCGGCGACGCGGCGCTCAGACCGTTGCGTCACGGCGACACCACCGACGTGACGAGAAGGACCTGCAGTACTGAATCACATCCTAATGAAAACTGTGCTGACAGGAGGTGCCCATATTTATTGGAGGCACACGTGGTTTCACATAACGCTTTACCCAATCGCTCGAAGGTGACAAGATAGCCAGTGTGTCAGTTAAACGGCTTTCCCACCTGACAGGTGTCGTTGGTCAGGGGTGCACGCTAACCAGCGGCCCTTGACGGCTTGGGGCCGTTGTGAAACGGAAGAGACATGCCTCGGGGACGGGACTACACCACGCATTGCACTGATGTGCAGCGTTCCTCGGTTCGCGAGGGCACCGACCGTAAATATATATGCGCCCCGTGTTCGGAACCCCATACAGCCGGCGAACCTTTTTTTGAGAGGTTTCTTTCGTCTTGCCAGCTGTTACACACCAGGCCGGCGCACCGGCGCGTGTAGTTGAAGTGAGGATTACGCAAAGTGCGATAAAGGCAGAGTCAGCTCATCTGGTTCACATTCCACGGAACGAGAACAGCGTACGGGTACGAACATCAACGCTAGTGTGTCTGCAGCAAAGCCTTTGTTAGGGGAAGACAGGGTGTAAGAATTGGGATCGAAGGGAAAGGATGGAATTCCTGCGTTCTGGGCAGTGTAGTCCTACTTTCTCCCAAGCTGTTCGGGGGTAATTTTCTTTCAGTGTCTTCTTTTTGGGGTGCAGATATTTTCCATTTATCTCGTCGCGGCTTCGCCAAGCGCTTTCAAAACCGAGACCGTCTGGAGAAAGTGAACAGGGCAGCGAAGAAGTAATGGAATGTGAGCGCAACAATGTAGCGTCTCGCGAATGCCGCACGAATGCTCCAGATGGCCGGCGCAATTGCGGAGTTTCGTGTATTGCGGGGATTACGAATGAGCGATTGCTCCGCCCTGTCCTCGTTTTGCTGCTAATCGCGACGTCGTGGGCTTGATCCCAGGGGACCGCGACTCTTCCTTGTAGTTGTGTGCGCGTCGTGTGCATGTGTACAGTGTTTGTGTGTTTTTTATGTGTGTGTTGTGTCCAGTGCAGTGTGTCCAACGTGGGTGCGCGTGTGTGTCCAGTGTGTTTGCTTGTCCAGTGTGTGTCCATTAAGTGAGTCTGTGTCGACTGTGGGTCCACTAAGTGTGGGTGTCTCCAGCGTGTACGTGTGATCAGTGTGTACTTGTGTGTGTGTGTGGGGGGGGGGGTGTAAATGTATGTGCGTGTGTGTGTCCAGTAAGTGTGTGATGTTTGTCTGGTATGTTCATTAAATGTGTGTCCGATGAGCGTGTGCGTGTCCAGTGCGTGTGCGTCCAATGAGCGTGTGCATGTCCGGTGTGTGTGTGTGTGTGTGTGTGTGTGTCCAGTTTGTGCTTTTCGACAGAGTGTATAGTTGTCCAGTGTATGTGCCCAGTGCGTGTCCACTAACTGCGTGTGTCCAATCTGTGTGTACAGAGTGCATGTCTGTGTGTGTACCGGCTAAGTGTGTGCGTCAATTGTGTGCGTGTGCGTTTGTCTCTCAACAGGCAAAACGATCATCCTGCAATTCTGATCTGAAGTTATTTTTACTGTGTGCTCCAGTCAAGCAGTAACGAGGTGGAGAGGAACTCATTGTTTAGGTTACGATTTTTTCGGGAAACGTTGTAGCATCTACTGTTTCCTTCATTTTAATAATACAATGCACCATCCCACTTCATAAACGCAGCATTGCATATAAAAAAAACACCAAAGACACCGCAAAAAACTGGTTTGTATAGATAGAATAACGCGCCAAGTTTAAAAACACACCCTATTTGGTTGCGACAGCTCGTAGCAAAGCAGAAATGGGCGAACACGCAAACACTCTCCTCGACAATTTCCTCGCTCTGTAACCTGTGACGTCGCGAATTTCGAAAGCATGGTGCGAGCAAGAATGTGCAGCTTTCGGAACGCAGCATGTACGATTTGTGTATAAAGAAAATTTAAAAAGACGTAAACTGAAAAGCGCCTTTCTCCACTGAACAAACTACAAAAGGTCCATCACTTGAGCTAAAATAAAAGCTCGGCGTCCGAAGCACGCGTTTATTGTACGCCATCCCGCTCGAACGACATCAATGCTGCCTTACAAAACAGTTCCTCGCGGGCCTCCTTTTATTCTTCCTCTTCTTTGCTACTTTTCAATTCTTCGGGCCTTAAATAACTAACATTACTTTTTTCCCTGTTTGTAACGTTTTAATGCATTATGCATCTCACTGCGGGTAATACCCTGATTGGTGCAACTTTTTTTTTTGTAGGGCTTGTTTCTGTTCTGTTGTTTGCAGTAGTTCATATGTATACTCTTTGGCAGTGCATCTTCGTAGACTGGCAGTATTTGTATTTTGTATGTTTCAATAGGTGCCTCGCCGTTTTTTTTTCTGTTTTTTTTTCGCAGCAAAAACATGTTTTTTCATGTCGCGTTCTGACATTTTTCGAATTCAATATCGTTTCATTGTTTATTTGTAAGCGTTCAGATATTTTTATTCCTTTGCATATTTTTCTTATCGCAATAGAATTGCGATACTTTGGTGATTGATTGATTGTGGGGTTTAACGCGCCGACGCAACGCAGGCGATGAGGCGCGCCGTAGTGGAGGGCTCCGGATTAATTTTGACCACCTGGGATCTTTATCGTGCGCCGAAATCTAGTACACACGGGCGTTTTTGCTTTTCGCCTCCATCAGAAAAGCGGCCGCCGCGGCCGGGAATCGAACCCGCGACCTCGTGCTCAGCAGCACAACGCCTTAGCCACTGAGGATACTTTGGTGTGTTTTGTGTTGATTGCTGTAGAAGCTGTACAGCATGCATATTGCCGTCTGCTGCTTGACGTTT
Source organism: Haemaphysalis longicornis (assembly GCF_048455015.1). Taxonomy (NCBI): domain Eukaryota; kingdom Metazoa; phylum Arthropoda; class Arachnida; order Ixodida; family Ixodidae; genus Haemaphysalis; species Haemaphysalis longicornis. The sequence continues at coordinate 134,977,801 of NW_027526204.1, read as the reverse complement.
GAATTGGGCTGACGGGCTTGTCAAGCTGCTTCTATGCAGCTTTTATCGTCGGCCATGCGATGTACTAACGACAAAATGAAATAAAAAGCTACCGCACCTAAAAAAAAAAGCGCCTCATCAACAAGGACCACTTGTGTATACGGCCTGAGTGCGAGAAGAGACCATGCTTATGCGTACGATGGCATTTGGGGGTTATTTCGTAACGCACTGCGCTGCCCATAAAAATGGCGACTGTTTTGTAAGCAGCCACTCAGCTCGCGCGCCCACTGCACGGGACTGCGTCGCGTGTGCGCCTGACAGCGGAGCGTCTCGGGGTTGCCGTCGGGGTCGTTGGGAAGCGTCGTAAGACTGCTCCCCGCTCTCTTTCTTCTTGATCTATACGAGGCGAAGAAAGACGACCGGCAGTCGCAGTTGTCGTAAATCAGGATTCCCCCCCCACCTCCCCAACTGTCGCGAGCCCGCCCCGTCCTATGCGACAGTTACGTCGCTGCGGTGTTGGCGAACGCTGCACCTCCGCTAGAGGGCCCACTCTGCCTCCCAAGCCGTTTCCCCTTCTGCGGCAGCTCACGTGTACGAGACGAGTGCGGTAATTTGGTGGGAATGGCGTCGGTAAAGGAGTTGGCGGGATGAGCGCTGCTGTCTTTTACCACTCTCAAGTGCACGCCACTTCAACCCGTCACCCGCCTTCCCATCATAAATGATGTCCACCTTCGCTGGACCGTCGTATGATCAGATATACAGTAAACTCCGGTCATAACGAAATCGCGCTGTAAAACAAGTCTCGCTTTATGCGAATTTCTTTGCGGTGCATACTGCAGTGCAAGACGAGCGAATCATATTAACAGGGTTACTAGCGCGCGCAGACGGGGACACAGAAGGAAGGACCGACAGGACAAGGCTTGTCCTGTCAATTGTCCTGTTGTTTCTCAGTCTTGTCCTGTCGTTTTTTTTCTTCTGTGTCCCCGTCTGCGCGCGCTAGTAACCCTGTTAATATGCATCACCAGCTAGCCCACCAAGCCATCCTCGTGAGCGAATCATCCTCGCTTTTAACGAAGCACCGCTCATAACGAAGTCAGTTTCCATTTCCGACGACTTCGTATTAGAAGTGTCTACTACTGTACAGCATTCAGCTCTTGGGACACAACTTTTACGACTTCTTTTTTTTTTAATTTTTACGATTTCGCTGTTCAGTAAAATGCGCCACACTTCACAGCTGGGACGATCAGCTGCGATCGTACAGAACATATATATTTGACAAACGCCTACAGCTCCGCCGGTCGGTCATTCACCTTCGCAGAGTGGAACAGTACAGATTTTTTAAGACATCGTGTTTACTAAAATTGCGCCTCTTCTGTCGATCAACCTGGCCTGAACGGCGAGATCCCGCTTTTCGCCGAACGCAACTGTTTGCTGGCGCGACCGGGTCGATAGCGGGGCACAGAGCAGCAGGATCCCCACGCATGGCGGACGATGCGTGAAGGCATCGTTTGCTGGCTTATCTGTCACGCTTCGTTCGCCGTTGTAGCTCAGCCTCGCAGCGTGTGCGTTTAAACTCAGCTTCGTATATTCCATGTGCTGACACGCTCCACTAGATCCATTTCGCGCACCTGTTTCTTTCTGGCGCCTGCATCCCGCGCCAAAAACATTTCGCACTCTTCGCTCTTACCTCTTCGCAACAGCGCCTGTCCTGCGCTCAGGTTCTGTTTCGTGCCACGGACAACGCCACGACCGTTCACCACAAAGTCCGGATAACTCGCCATCGCCAATTAAAAGGAAGTTGATTGATTGATTGTTGGGTTTAACGTGCCGACGCGTTACAAGCGATGAGGCTGGCCGTAGTGGAGGACTCCGGATTAATTTTGACCACCTGGGGATCTTTAACGTGCGCCGAATTATCAAACACGCAGGCGTTTTCGCTTTTCGCCTCCATCAGAAAAGCGGCCGCCGCGGCCGGGAAGCGTGTTTCCAAACACTTCGCTGCACAGAGCACCCACGTGACTTGTGTTATGTCGCTGCGTGCGCTATTCTTTTGAGCGCCTCCTAAAACGTGCCCACCGTTCTGGCTCTGTAGTCTCGACGTAGAGCACTGAGTACTGGCGCTGCCGGCTTTGGTTCGAGCCCCCGCAGGTCTATCTCTTAGCTTTTTTTCATTGCCTATTTTTTTTCTAAGTTTAATTTTTTTCTAAACTCAAATCTACGCGTCCTTTTTGTTAATAATGGTTACATGGTGTGTTTTAGGTCACTCTAGGTTTGGGGCGCAGCCAATGACCACGTCGAATTACCGTTCTCCGTCGCGCGAACAGACATGTCACGTGGGTGCTCTGTGCAGCGAAGCGTTTGGAAATACGCGCCCCGTTCGAGCACTGCCACTCATATTCCCCTTAGTGAAACGGCTTTCAACTTTGCCCCTGAGTGTATAGAGAGAAAGAAAGAAAACCTCAACAGGATCTGAAACGAGCCCGTTCGTGGTCGGGGTCTTCAGACTAAGACTCCGCTGTATGGTGCGACCGGCCGTCCCCACCTTTTCCGTGTGAGCGTACTGCCTTGAAGAAGCACTTCGCGGGTGTCTGAAGCTCGGCGATACAGTTAAGTCGGCGCCGCGTCAAGAATGAGGTCAGTGGCGCAGCTTAATTCCTGGGTGAAATAATGTACCTAGTTGTGCTGACCTGAAGTAGGATGAAACAACGGAGATGAAACGATTGGGGCGTGGAGGTATAGTTTTTCTGTAAAAGCCTCGTGTCTTTGGACGTTCTTAGCGCGAGGCGTAAACGAGTGTTCCGGTGTTTTTTTTTTTTTTTTTTTTTTTTTTTTTCTAGTACGCGTTACGAAGCGTTCCAGCGCGAGGCATAAACGAGTGTCCCTGTGTTTTAGAACCGTGACTACTTAAGACGACGATTACGGCGACGACGACAGGAGACGCCAACAGCCCCATCCCATAAGCGGTTTCGCGCCTGAAACTAGGCAATAATGAGACAAGTATAAGAGAATATTTATATACACAATGGCTGCAATAACAAGAGAAAATATGGCCATGGGAAATAGATCTTCACTTCGTGAAACGAGGCTCAATTCTGAAAATTTTTTTTCGACATGATCTCGGCATTCCAGTGCAGCTACATCCCCTTTTCTCCGCCTTCGTCTACACCTTCATTTGTCCTGTATGGGTCCTTGATGCCCTACAGGTTGGCCCACAGGTCGTATCAGTGAACTCTTCTCTTCAAGCTCTATCCAAGCAACACACGATAATGGCATGGCCAGCTCTGCTCTCTTCCCACGGCGTACGAATGCTTTGGTTTAGAGGGCCAAATTTCCTTCAGATCTGTGCGGCATGCCGCGCGCCGCGGCTTCCACTGCGCATGCGCTGATCTGCGTCAGAATGCGTTCAATACAGCGCTTTCCATCTGCCTGCCTGCGAAGAGATGCCGACGGACTGCACTTGGAGGAGAAGCACAGACTTCCTAAACTCTATCGTTTTACCTCTACGGGGAACAAAATCGGGCCCTAACGGAAGCCGTTCCGTAAAAAGTTTCTCGCCGGCCGAATTCGTCCTCTTTACGGAAACCAGTCCGATGGGGTCCACTTTTGAAGCCTAAAGAGAGCAGAAACGCATCGTTTCTTCGATAACGACGTATACGGGTCTTGGGATGCGGAGAGTTTCAGCGTTCAGTAGCAGACGATCGGCCCGAACGCATTAACCTGGGAAAAAGGCCCGGTCGATCGCAGTGTCCTCGAAGACGTCGCTAATGTGTTGTGAGCGTAAAGGCCATTCAGTGTTCGGCAGTACACGAAATTATCCGTCGGCGCTCCATTACTGAAAGAACCACTGCGCCATTTACCACCACACGTCCGGAGGGCGTTGATGGAGATTGCGTCCCGGCGGAAACGAACCCGCACATTTCAGCAGTTTCAACGACGGGGCAGATACTGTGACTGCCCTAATTTGCCTGTAAATGAGCTCGTTTTTCTGCGTAGAGTTGTGTTAATTCGGGCAGTCAGTAAATAGGTCAGTCGGTAAACACCACCCCAATATTCGTTTACTCGAAGGCTGCCGTACTTCCCGGTACCTTACACATGACTCACCTGAACGGGAAACCTATTGGTTCACTCAATAACCCTTTCTTTTTGAAACATAACGGTCTCGGTTAACATGTGCAAATACATACATACATACATACATACATACATACATACATACATACATACATACATACATACATACATACATAAATACATAAATACATACATGCATACATACATACATACATACATACATACATACATACATACATACATACATACATACATACATACATACATACATACATACATACATAATCGCCATTTCGGAATCTAACCTGCGCTCCAAGGTTAGAATTTCTGGCTATTCGCTCTTGGAGTCCACAATCGACATGAACCGAAGCAGGGTCCTACTAGCAATTCGCAATGACCTCTCATTTGTTGTCCACAGTGTACCCCAAGACTCCTCTAATGAGTACGTCGCGGCTACGGTGCAACACAAGGCCGTAAAATTCACCGTCATCAACGGCTACATACCTCCTCGAGCGCGATTCGACACCAAGCGTATGCATTCAATTCTTGCCAACACGCCATCACCTCATGTGCTGACGGGTGACTTCAATGCGCATCACCCGGCTTGGGGCAGCCGAAGCACATCATCTCGAGGAAACCGCCTTCTAAACGTCGCTGCCAACGCTGGATTGCACGTCATAAATACGGGTAGCGCCACATTTGTTCGTGGAAAAACATCGAGTGTCTTGGATGTGACGCTGCTATCTACATCCTTGCTGTTATCTGCGTCGTGGTTTGCTGACGTAGAAAGCTTTGGAAGTGACCATTTGCCCACATATACAATCATCAAGGGAATCTGTGGAGGTCCACAAAAACTCGTGGTGCAGTGCACAAATTGGCAGAAGTTCAGAGATTTTTTGGAGGACAGCAGTGCCACTCTTAACACGCACGAGAAGTTTGCTGACGCTGTTTCGAGCGCGAGAGCTGCATCTGAAAGACACTGTTTGCTCCCCCAGGAGGCATCAGCAGTAGACATAGAGTACGAGCGACTTCGTGCAATTCGCAGGGGAGCAGAGCGGCGAGCACGAAAAACGGCGTCTACGGATGATATTCGAGACGCTAGACGGGCGCAGAAACACGTCCAAAAACACATTCGCAAGCTCGCTAAACAGCGCTGGAGTCAGTTCTGCTCTCGACTGGATCCACGCAAACCACTCACGCGTATCTGGCAAACGTTTCGCACTTTGAGAACTCCACCAAGCCCACTTCACCCGTTCTCAGCCGTGGCTCTCCAGAAGGGCGTCAGTGAAGTGAACGTTGCCGAGAAATTCTGCACTAAAATCACCACTCCGGCCAGCAACGTGGTAATTTCGGTGGTGTCCCCGTTCTGCTATTCTACCGTGAACGCAACGCTGATGGATGAACCCTTCACCATTGAAGAGCTTACCCCGCGGCGTTGGGAAATCTCAACTTGTCTTCCTCTTCTGGCGCTGATGGAATCACGTATTTAGCTTTACGCCACTTGGGTCCCAAGGCTCTCCAGCAGTTGCTGTCCCTCTACAACCAGTCCCGGCAGACCCGGCGTCTTGAGGCCTCCTGGAAGATTGCCCGGATCGTGGCGATTAGGCAAACCGGCAACAGATATAGACTCTTATCGGCCAATTGCACTACTAAGTTGTATTGGCAAGGTAATGGAGAAGATGGTGCTGGAACGGCTTGTTTGGGACCTGGAGAATCGAGACATCTATCCATTGCAAATGTCTGGGTTCAGGAGAGGACGTAGCAGCGTAGACAACATCCTCTCCTTGGTGTCAGATATTACCCGGCAGAAATCAGCCGGAAACATCACTATTACTGTCTTCTTTGACATCAAAGCGGCATTCGACAGCGTCGCGCACGAAGCCACCCGAAGAGAGATGACATGCATAGGGCTTCGAGGACGCATGTTCCATTGGCTATGTGACTACTTGCAAGACCAGTACGTCTACATGGCCACCAGTGATGGCGAAACGGCCAAACATCCCGTCACGCAAGGAGTTCCTCAAGGCGGCGTCTTGAGCCCGACGCTTTTTAGCATGTGTCTCATACGCCTCCCAACAGTCCTGCCCAAAGGTGTCAACATTTCACTTTACGCAGACGACATCTGTATCTGGGCTTCAGGCAGGAACCGTCGAAGCATTCGCATCACACTCCAGAAGGCAATTATGAAGATGAGAAAATATCTCAGATGCTGTGGACTCATATTTTCCCCTGAGAAGTGTGCTGCGATAGCATTCACGCGGCGCGATGTTTCACGTTGTACGCTCACCGTAGAGGGTACTCCAATACCCTATGTCAAGTCCTACAAGTTTCTCGGTGTCACGTTTGACCGCTCAATGTCATGGGCCCCACATATACGGCGACTGAAGGAGCGGCTTCTGTGCTTTGTGCGCATTCTGCGTATGCTCGGTGGGAGTTCGTGGGGCTGTCCTGTATCCTCACTCTTTTGCCTATATAAAGCCCTTTTTGTCGGCCTCTTGCGTTACAGCCTGCCGGCCCTACATCAGCTATCGCCTACAAGCCTGAAGGTAATAGACTCAGTGCTGGCAAAAGCTATGCGCACCTGCCTGGGTCTACCTACATGCACATCGACGGTTGGAACTCTTTGCGAAGCTCGGTGCTTTTCCGCCACAGTGCTACAACGCCAAGAGGTGCTTCGAACGTCTTTGCGCCATTTGACTCGGTGTCATACGCATCATTTGGCAGACCTCTCCACACAGTCTGCAAGACACTTGCTTCCGGCGAATTTTCAACAGCCTCACAAGTCGATAGTAGCCCCGTGGGTACTGGCGCCATGGAAAATTTGCCCGACGATACCCGGAATTAGCAAAAAGTCTGCCATGCCTGCGGCCGCGCTCAAGTTCTTCACACTCGAGTATATTTCCAGCACTTACAAAGGCTACACACATGTTTATGTGGATGGCTCGGTTCGCCCGGGCTCATCCGCCATCGGCGTGTGGATCCCATCAGCCCGGTGCACTATCGAAAGAAAACTTAGCCATGAAACATCCTCGACTGCTACCGAGCTAGCAGCTGTGAGGGCTGCACTTCATTTCATCAGCGGACATCATGCCCAGCAATGGGTAATATTCCTCGACTCGCGCAGTGCCTTACAAGCGCTCCGAAAACTTCACAACAACCGCAGTCAGCTTGTATGTGAAATTGCCGAAATTCACATAATGGCAGTGCGCGAAGGCCATGAAATCATTCTTCAGTGAGTACCATGGTCACTCGGACATACAAGGCAATATTAGATCCGACGCAGCCACCAGCGCAGGCCACTTGCTGAGCAACACGACCCAGCTTCCTTTCTCCCGAGAGGACAGCAAGGACCCTTATCCTCGCAAGTGGATGGGCTGCACAAAGGTCGGAGTGGCGGGACCCTCACCGCAGGTATCTACCACTGCACGCTATTGACCCGCACTGTGACTTCCGTTTTCCACGCGGCCTCATCAAGCGGTGTGAAGGAGTTCTGCACCGACTGCGCCTAAATGTGGCGTTTCTCGGAGTTTTAAGTTTAAGATTGGTTGGGAAGATTCCCCCCTGTGCCGGACTTGCGGTGTGCGCGAGACTGTAAATCACTTGCTGTGCGTCTGCTCTCGATACGCTGCTGCGCGAAAAACAGCAGCGAGCTCCCTCTCTCGAATACGTCATGGAGGCAGTCTCGAACTTTTTCATTTTCTTGGGCCCTGGGCCAATAGTGCTGACAGTACCTTAGGTACAAAAGTTCTGCTCCAGTTCCTACGAGAGACTGAACTGGACAAATCTCTCTAGATCAGAGACAGAGAAAGTGTGTCACGATATCCTCTGTTTCGCACTGTGGCGTTCATCTATTTATTTTTCTTGGCTTGGTGTTGTTACTTTTTTTCCAGCTCGTTTACTTTTCATTTTGTTTGAGCGTTTCCATTAACGATTTTCTTTTCAATTGTATTTTTATGTTCCGACTCTGTTGGCAGCATTATCTTGTTTTTCTTGTCCTTCTTCTTTTTTTTAACGCTTCATGTTTTTCTTCTTCCTGCTGTAACCCTGATGTCTGATATGCACCACTCATCAACGTAGTCACCCCCCATCTGGTGTAGCAAGCCTTGTACCTAGCAGGGCTGATCTCACCAGTTCACATGAGAGAGAGAGAGAGAGAGAGAGAGAGAGAGAGAGAGAGAGAGAGAGAGAGAGAGAGAGAGAGAGAGAGAGAGAGAGAGAGAGAGAGAGAGAGAGAGAGAGAGAGAGAGAGAGAGAGAGAGAGAGAGACCTCTCCAGCCCACTCTTTAATGTGGGCTGGAGAGGTCAGCTCTGCTAGCGGCAGTGCTTGCTACGCCAGATGGGGATGATTACAATGCAGTGAAGTGAATGTGAGAGATCGGGAAAGCAGCAATAGAGAGAAAAAAAAGTTAAATAAAAATGGCACGCAATGTAGTGCAATGAAAAAACTCGAAATAAAGTTAAGGAAAAGAAAAGAAAAATTGAGCGAATGGAGCCCAGGAAGCGCAGAGTGCCTAACAAGAAAAAGGAGTCAAAGCGTACACAACGACGCAAACGCGTACAGACGTAGCCATGCGCACAATGGAAGAATTACAAAGTTTTGTCTAGTCCTGAATCTCGCAAAAAACGCAGAAGAATTTTTGTCCCTAAATATGAGTCATTGTTCTTGTCCCAGGGTCCAAGAAAGTGACACAACTGAAGGCTTGCTCCGCGTCGAACACAAGACAGGCAGCTCGCCGCTGTAACTCGCGCAGAGGAAAATCGCGGGCATATATACAACAGGTGCTCGGTAGTCTCGCGCACAGCGCACGTGGGGCACAGTGGTGAATCCTCCCACCCTATTGTAACGGCAACTTTTGTCCAGCACCGCTACGGTTGAAGGATGAAGCACTCAGATGAAGGTTTCAGATGTTCAAATTTTAACTGATTTAATTTACGGGTAAACATTGGTGACATTTAGCACATACGAACTTGAAACAATTACACTTATTACATAGATGAAAAAGACAGTCAAAAGATTAAGGTATACTTAGCGGGACATAGCTGGCGGGCGAAGGGCTCCCGGCGGGAGGGCACGACGACGGGCGGCAGAGTTTCTGAAGTGAGCTGGTGCAGGCCGCCCTCTCGCCCTCAATAGCCAGAGGGGCCGCGTTATATTTGCTTCAAGCTGTCCGGTGGGGGACGTATTGGGGGAAAAAGCGCATCCTAGCGTGTGCGGACTGCGTGGAAAAAGGCTAAGGCACACCCGCAGCCAATCAGGAAGACGCTTCTTAGCTCCAATCAGACATGTCCCCGCCAAAGTGAAAAGGAAAAAATCACACACAGAAGACACAAGTTCAAACTCGAAGGCGCCCGTTTCTGGCGAAAGAATTACTGGTGAGAATAAAGTAAAGGTATACAAACTCGAAAAGGAGAAAAGACAGGCGGCCGTTTGAACGAGACCGAGGGTCGGAGAACATAGCGGCCCGCGTAGGCGCGCAACGAGGGGGTCGGAGACGCCAATGCGCGCGGTAACACAAGCCGAGACGACGGCTCGCCCCCTCAATGGCCGGCGTCTCCTGGTCGGCCGACGGGCAGACACACGCGCCGGAGCCGTTTCTCAGAAAAAAAGGGGGCCACGGCCCAGCCGCGTCCGAAGCGCTTTCACACACAACACTTTGGAGGAAGAGCCCTGGCTGCGGGCAGAGAACTCAAAACAACCAGAAAACATCAACAGATCTCCGCTTCGCGACACTATTTGAAGCTTCGAAACTTTGAAGCTTCGACACTATTTGACACTTTGAAACTTGAAGCTTCGGGTGTAAGCCACGTTGAGACGCAAACGATGCAGTACACCTTCAGACGCTTTGCTTAGGTCGGGTGGAACACGGAATTTACAGAAAGGGTCAATTCCATGTAGAGGTGGATATCCGCTGCGAGGGGCTCTCTCTCTCTCTCTACATACATACATACATACATACATACATACATACATACATACATACATACATACATACATACATACATACATACATACATACATACATACATACATACATACATACATACATACATACATACATACATACATACATGCGGACGTACGTACGTACATTAGATATCCCCAGTATAACGAAATCGGTTTATTCCAGGTATTTCATTAATGCAGACAGAGAAAACCATGCCTGCTTTCAACAAAGTGTCGCTTATAACGAATCCATTTTCCTTTTTAACTGCTTTTTTACCGAGAGTTTACCGTGTATGCATAGCTTTTATTTTCAGTTAGTAGTCACAGCTGTGACTTAACTACCAGCAACTGAACTGCGATCAGGTGCTGGCGCACAAAACCGAAGGGGGAGCGAGCGCCTTCACAACCAGACACAATAAGCGAGGTATCTAGTAAGCTATCGCCTTCCCGTTGGTGCTGACATGGCGTAGACGCCAAATAGGTGCTCCGGCGGGCGTCGAGAGGATTAATGGCATAGAGCAAAATCAACCGTACGCTCGCAGGACCCGGCGAGCGCGAGAGTATGATGGCCTCGGCAACACGGTGCAGCTGTTCTTTGCTCCGCGCATGCGAGTGCGCAATGTATACAAACACGCGTCGACACCTGCCAGACAAGAAGGCCTGCCAGCTGCGCTATAGCCTTTCTCTTCCAACACCGCCACACTGACCATACTCAACATTCTTGTTGGCGGCGGTTTTCGATGTTAGTCGGCGAGGAAGTGAGGACATGAGGATGTCGAAATCGGCACGCGGATCAAAGCGCACGCCTTTTGGTTCGGTGGTCTGTGTGCGTGCTGCGTATTCGGCGAGACGCAACGCTCCGTCAGCAAGCAGGCAAGCATGCTGTCTGGCGTGGCGGGTGCGCTATTCTGACGACAGCTGCGCGCTCGGGGCAGCGGTAAACAGGCGACGGCTGTTCGGTCGGTCGAGTGTGTGCCGCGGCCTGCGTCGCCCCGCCACCCACCGCCGAAGTTCTCTGGCGGCATGCATAATAACAGATGCGGGCCGCGTTGCTTTCCGCCAGACGACATCGCCCGGAAAGCCCAAGTTCCGCGAGGGTGTGGCGAGAATGCGTTAGAGAGAGGGGATGTGAGGGAGCCAACAGAAGAAAACGAAACAAAACAAAAGGACAGGGTGAGCATGAACGAAGTGAAACTTTTCTCCTAGACGATGAGAAGTCCAGTTAGGTCATAGAGTTCCGTCTCTCGGCATGCTCCGAGTGCAGTCCTCCACGCTCTCAGCATCGCGGTTTGTTATCTGAAAAAAAAAAAAATAAATAAATAATAATAATAAATAAAAGTGATTGTATCACATTGCTACTGGCGAGCTGATCAAGCAACAACAAAGACGTACAGGAACTGATCGCTGTCAATTTGCACCCACCGGGACAGCAAGATATATACGAAGTCTTGGCAAATATGATAAACGGCTTGTGGTGCTTCTTAAGGAATGGCAGTGCTCCTTAATGCTGCTCATTATGACGTCAGGGAGAAGTGGCATATGAAGTATGAAGCGGGACTATGTTTTGGCTCCATATGAGGACAAGGGAACGTTATTATAAGAGGGAGAAAGGGAGAGAGAGAGGGGGGGGGGGAGTTTATGACAATGAGTGCGGCATACAATCGAAGCATAGAATCGGATGAACGACCCCAGCGAGTGCCTGCGGGATAGCGCAAAACGTGGGCTGCAGGTGATGTCCTTTCCTCCAAATATCCAAATAACCAATACGTCGGCACAATGTGTGATGTGTCATTGTAAATACCGAAGAACTTGCGAGCTAATCTCTCTCTCTCTCTCTCTCTCTCTCTCTCTCTCTCTCTCTCTCTCTCTCTCTCTCTCTCTCTCTCTCTCTCTCTCTCTCTAAAAACAAAAACAGTGGTTTACTGACGTTTGGACTGGAGGACCAGTCTCCAGCTGAGTCTCTATCAGTCTTCATCACTGAGATGAAGGCTGGTCCTCCAGTCGAAACGTCAGTAAACCACTGGTTTTGTTTTTAATCGTGAGTCAACCGTTTTCGCTCTCACTTTCTCGATGACAAAGAGCTCAAGTCAAAGCCATACAACAAAAAATGAACCCCTTAAAAGCCACGTTATAACGAATGGAATTGCGGATGGGCCGACCGTGCCGAAAGCTGACGTCGCCTGCACAGTGAAATGCATTGATCGGGGCAGTAAAGGTCTTATATAACGTTGGATCTCGCGGTCGGCCAAAGCAAAAAAAAAAAAAAAAGCAGAGCGCATAGGGAAAAGCGTATAGGAGAGCAGAGGAGCGTACAAGAAGCAAAACTCCCACCTTCCCTCGCGGGAACCCCTGTGAAGATGCAACGCATAGGCGGAGCGGCAAAGGGGCCGCGTTTTATAGCGCGCAAAACGTTGAGGGGACTGCGTAAGCCGGTCCCAGTCGATGACGACGTTGGCGTACTTGTAAAGCGGTGTGGACTCTAGGTGTTTGAGCCAAGCGTGGATGTTGCTTCGCCGGAGACGAGAGAAAACCGCGGAAGAGAGAGTACTGCACATGCGCCGGCCCGAGCGCGTCGGCCGCGGCTATGACGCAACGTGCCGCAGCTATTACGCAACACAATCCAACACAATCCACTTTAATCCAATCCAAATCCAATCCAAGCCAAGCCAAGCCAATCCAATCGAATCCAATCCAACGCCCCTCGCGAGAGAGTGTTCGCTATCGGAGAGGAGAGGGGGTGAGCGGCGGAGAGCGCAGCTGGCGCGGCGAGGAGAATGGGGGAGGGGTGGACAACGCCGACGACGACGACGACGACGCCGGAGGGACAAGGCGAGTGAATCAGATGCTCTGCATCTAATATATGGTATACACGTCTTGCGCAAAGCGAGGAAAGCAACGAATTTCGCTTGCAAATGGAGGGACTCGAAACACACAGCGCGAGTTGGAATGTCACCCCCTTTGGGCCCCGAGCCGCGGCCGTGTTATGTAACAAACGGGACTGCAGCGTAATGCCCGCCGTGTTACGGTCACTGATTTATGTGATGGCTCACGCGGTTGGCGTAACTGGAACTTGATTTACGGGCGACACTAGCGGGAATTCAAGGCCGACCTCTTTCGAGAGGTTCCACTGCGGTTGCATAGGCTGTTTCACACAGCCTCCGCCTTCACGCCGCCTCCCGCCGTTTATTCTCTGTCTGTCTGTTCGGCCGCGTTTCTAAAAACGAACCGTCCAGTCGCTGTTCCATTCTCATCGGCACGCCGAGTGCCAAAGATGTTCGACTCTGTATATACAAGCTTGTCTGCTGCCGTGACTGCTCGCACGACCTCGGACAGCTTGTCGACAACGCCCATCAGATCGGAAACGTCTGTTAACAACTTCGTCAGGAACACCCATCGGGAGCGCCTACCAATAACATCTGTCCAGAAGGTGTATAGAAGAGAAGGAGGAGAAAGAGGAGGAGGAGGAGGAGAAGAGGTTGGAGGGGTGGCAGGGAGGTGCTGTGGTGACTTGAGACGAAGAGAGCTCGATATAGGTCCTCGAGGAGTGTCGGAACGCCTACATTTAAATAAACTGCTTCACACTTAAAGTGAGAGTGGCCGTGACACGTTTTCCACCTCTCCCTCCCCATCCGTTTTCACAATCATTGCAATCCGTTCGTATAAAAGGCAATGGCCTTGCAGTTCTGCTGTACTTGTTAGTCAACTAGGACCTGAAAATGCGCGGCGATGGACGCCCTATAATACTACGTGTAAATACACAAGATGCAAAAACAAAAACGCCGTGTATCTGCGTGCTTCACTGCAAATGTCGTAGAAAGAGCTGCGGCCTGCGCGCAGCCATATGTTGGACGATGTGACGTCACTCGGCATTGCTGGCCTTTTCGGACGAGTTTCTCGCCGTGGCCTTCAATGGGCCGGGGCGCATCGGCGAGCGCCGGAATGGCTCTATGGGCGAATTGTGCAATTATTTTGGAGTGTCGCTGTGAATGAGGACTTATCGGACGTTTAGATATTGTGCGCCAACCTTCAGAGACTACTTAGGGCCGAAAAATGGCCCATAAAGCTTCCTAAAGTGGTGTTGTGACTGGCGCCATTCCCCAAACTCCTGTCCACACGTTTCATAGCTGTTTGAGTTTTTTTCCACCTATTTCGACGTTGACAGCAACTATGTACATCAGGGGTAGCAACCTGCGGCCCGCGGGCCGCAGGTTGCGACTTCCAGCACGACATCATGTTATGGGACTTCCAGCACGACATCAAGGAAGTGTTATGCGACTTCCAGCACGACATCATAATCTGTCTCCCGTTGTCACTTCTGAAGGTTGACATGGCAATAGTAACCTCAAATGAGGTTAGGCAGGAACAAGTAAAGCAAGATCGCTTTCAGTTGGCATTGCTACCATCTTCACACTTAGCCAGATAACCTCTCCACTTCCTTTACACAGGTCCAATAACAGGCCCGCCTCCTCCGCCCCTATTCGCCGTCTGGCCCTTGGCAATGTCGGCTTAATGCAACTCGGCCCTCCACTTAAAAGGTTGGCGACTCCTGATATATCTGAAACGGTTTTGATCTGCTGGTTGCCACACTTTTATCTCATGAGCGTGTACGGATTCGTTCGCACACGGATTATTAACAGAATTGGAAATAACGTCGAAGCTGCGTGCAGCCTCTGGCGCAAGACAACTGCCGTTACGGCTTCTCTCTGGTTGCGCCAACGTGCATAATACAGGCCTGCAGTGCTACGAAACACATGCAATGTTTAGTAAAGCCAGGTTTCTGCACTCGTCACTAGTAGCAAGGGAGCGTTAGCGGCAGCGCCGAACGGCGGGGCACTGCAGGGACGCCGGCGGTGCGAGGAAAGGCGTTTGTTGCACGTAACGCGAGACCAGATATTCTACGCCGTAGCAAAGCGGATATGCGCTAGCGAAAACTAGAAAACGATCTGGAGTCACCGCTCCGATCGGCCAGCTTATAAACAGACAGGCCGTCTGGTTTCGTGCGACGACACGCGCGCAACGCACAAACACAACAGGAGGCTTGCTTTGGAACAAGCGTGGCGACGTGGACTACACTACGCTTGCCAGTAGCCCTTCGTTACAGTCTGAAAAAGTGACCCTTGACGATGTTCTTCGAACAAAATTCATCCGTTGGAGAATGGCGATCCAGCGCAGCCCATGGTCTCCGTGTCGCGCTTACTCTGAGGAAAGAGGTACACTGCGAAAGGGCCCACACTCGGAAGGTCCGTGATGTTGCCGCCGGTGAGACTGGCATGGCGATTCGTCCCACACCTTGAGCTGGTACCTCCGAATACGGCGCAAGTTTTTCCCCGTGACTTGCACATTTTCCGACTGCGTACTTCGCTGGGCACCAAGGCAGCCTACGGCGGAAACCGAAACCACCCCGCGCTGAATGCCAGTCATGGCGAGCGCGGCGCTAGCGTCATCGGTTGAAGGTCAGCCCAACTGCTCGCTGTAAACGGTCACGTTAAATAGTGTGCACTTGTGTGACCCATGGGAGCAGTTTTTAGTAGCTTGGGACTGTCCTGATACTTCGTGTTCAATTATTATTTCACTTTGGCCGGGCGCCACAATCGGGTGACGGAAGGGCGTAAGAACAGACACGCAGGCCAAAATTTTTACGTTTAGGTAGCCTTCAGAACAGGCTGACTGCCTTGCACGTACGATGCAGATGTAACCTAACGCGCCTCCACACTGCTCTCGTCCTCCGACAAGCGTCCCTGGACGTGATGGAGGGGATTTAGTGCAGCCTTCCGTCGGGCACTTCTTTGCACCGCTGTCCCTGAAGCCTGTCTTCAGAGCTCCGACGCATACAGCACTGCTGACAGCTTCGTTGGGGCCGATGACGGAACGCCCACAAACCCGCAGTATAGGCGGACGCGTTAACAATGGGGGTGGGAAAGGACGGCAGAGGAAAGTGGCGCTGAACGTGCAAGCGGAGTTTACTGTCTTGCCCGAAAGATATATTGCGCCGAAAAAAAAAAAAAAAAAAAAAGAACGCCCGTCAGAATCCTTTTCACGTCTTCCTCCGCTGCTTTTCCTGTCTGCGTCATCGTATTCTTTTTCGTGCTCTTTGTTTTCTATCCGCCATTTCTTGTTGCGATTACATGCATTATATATAATTCCTGGTGCCAACCCAAAAAAAATGTCTTTAAAGAGGGAAACAAAAAATTAGCAGTGGCTTAGCCAGGATATACGTAGCGTGAGTTAAGGTTCAGCTGGTTATTCTTAGCTTTCCTGGTTGTCTAGGATTAGCTTGATTATCGTGCTTACTGCTGCTTCAATGACACACACACACGGTATACGCATTATGTGACACATGTATATTTATCAAGCGGCTCCAACGCAGCGTCACCAATCGCCCCAGAGCTAAGCTGGTTCCACAGGCGTACGCTGGTGTTGCTGCGACGCACGAGCCATCGGTTCCACACCCGGCCACCCCTTGCATGATCATCAAGTGGATCGGGCCGCCACGTGCGGAATGCAGGTCGGCGAAGACGCTGGGCGCGTGGGGTGTGGTTCCACAGGCGCACGCCGGTGTTGCTGCGACGCACGAGCCATCCGTTCCACACCCGGCCACCCTCGCATGATTCAAGTGGACCGGGCTGCCACGTGCCGCGCTTGCGCAGCACGGCTCTCCAGGAGCCACGCGAAACTGCCCAACCTCGGCCTGTATAGCTCACGCTGCAAAAGTTCGAAGCGACAAAACCTACCTGCCTGCCCCTTAATCGTCATCCATCTCCTCAACATTATTATCACCATCACAATCATCACCACAACCATCATCATCAAGAAATATATATATATATATATATATATATATATATATATATATATATATATATATATATATATATATATATATATATATATATATTCTTTTTTTCTCATCCGTCTCCTCATCCTGCCCAGCCTCCACATAATTATCGTAATTGTCATCATCACAACTTCTCCTCTGCATCATTATCATCGTCGCCATAATAATAAACCAAATAAACCACAATCATTATCATTCATCATCACACCACCTCCTCTTCACAATTACCATCGTCATCGTCACCACCTTCTCATCTTCCTCATACTCCGCGTCACCCCGTCATCACGTCACGTGTCACTGCCAGCAGGAGTCCGCCTGCAACTTCACACTCGTTCCCTCCACAGCAGCCACGGATGCTTCCACAGGCACCGCGTATATACCCATACCTCCGTCTGGTGCCTGTGGGCACCACCAAATCTTTTGGGCTCAATAAATGTTGTTTCATCACCATCCTCGTTTCTGCCGAGTGCGTCAGCCCTGTATGCACTACCCACGTGGCGTCGCCCAACGACCGCCTTCGTCTCGAGCGGTCACTCGATTCTTTTTTTCCTCAAAAGCTTCATTTCTCAGAAGGTTCTTTACGAATTCATCTCCCCCGAAGTGTGAAACACAGTTGCTGCAGTATAGTTCATTAAGAACTCAGCGCCTCAAATGGACTAAAAAATTTAGACTTTACTATAGGCTCCTCGAGACTCCTGCTTCGCAAAGCTTAAAAAATTCAGCGCCAGGACCAGAAGTGCAGCTAACGTGGCAACACTGCAAAGCCAGCAGAAATAGCAGCCATCTGTTTTCTTTCAACTTTTGAATCCCTTTCCTTTTTCCGCCTCGGTTTTTAAAGAAAAGAATTCGGCTCCATTCGCGTGAAACTAAACTAGGATAATAAAAGAACGCTGTTTTTGTTCCACTTGAAGCCCCAACATCTGTCTCGAAGCTCAGGCAGCGCCGAAACGCTACAGCCATCCCCGTAAAGCTCAAATTTTAAAACGCTGAAAACAATAGCACCTCGAAGAAGAGCAGAAAAAAATTCGGAACGTTCGCAAGGGCTGCCGGCATTGCTGGCAGATTTATTCCCCTACTTACTTTGAGCACGGAATCTGATATGCTCGCTTGCAGCAAGAGGCTGTCCGAACAAGTCTCGTGTTTACGGAAAGGCAAGGTATAAAGATACAGGGGATCGCGTTGCTCTCTTTTTCGAGGCGGGTAAAGTGCGCCTTGTCCTTCGACCTGTTTGGTCAATAAGGGTAATGGTCGTATAGTATCGTAAAACAAAACAAAACAAAACAAAATAACTCACGCTGGTGCTCTGCAAGCGCTCGTATTCTGTAGAAGTACTTGTCTTGAGTCTTGACAACACAAATCTGTTGTTGAGCTAATACATAATTGAGGTGAGAGAGAGAAATAATGATTTATTGGAGAGTTTAGCTCCAACCACACGATTGAGGTGGAAAAGACGGAAACGTTAAGCAGACGTGGACGACGAGTAAAACAAGCGATATATACAGGTGCCAACTTCCAACTGTTTATTCAGGAAAACCACGCTTATTTATCCATAACCCGAGTAGGGACTGTGCATTGAGATTTAACACCAGCTCATTTTAAAAAAAGTCAGCATAGATAAACAAAAAAAAAAACAGCAGAGACGTGAGCAAGCGCACGCGCGCATTACTGGCACATACCCGAAACGAAAGGGACTGGAGCAGGTTCTAGGTTGTAAAGTGGGTGATTACACGCTTTCTTTTGTGAAAGACACTTCTTTGTCACTTTACACTAGTGGCGGCGTGCCGTAACGGACTTATCGCCTGCTCTTTTTCTTGAGTACTTCTTTATGTAAAGGCGTACTTTATGAAAGAGAACATATGAAAATAGGACCTAGTCCTGTCGGCTTTCTTCAGAAAGGCCGACAAGTTCAGGTGTGGCGTAAAGCCACAGCGCTTGCAGTTGCTCCCAAGGGCGTGCCAAGTGCTCACCCTGGCCGCAGCATCTTGTCTCGCTTCCACTAGACGTCAACGAAACATAAAAACATCAGTTACGTCCCTTCCGTTTATATTGCTCATTGTTATTAGCAACGAGGCTATTGAGGTGTGTCTTGGAGTGCATTGTGTGCATTCCGATTTTTCGGTGTACGCGGCCGCAATTGCTCAGGATTTTTCGGAAGGATGAGGCAGACAGCTCGGCGAGACAATTTTTCGTTGATTTCGGCTACTCTTTGTCTGACTTTCAACACTGGTTTATTTAGAGATTTGATTGATTGATTGATTGATTGATTGATTGATTGATTGATTGATTGATTGATTGATTGATTGATTGATTGATTGATTGATTGATTGATTGATCACTTATTTATTTAGAGAAGGCAAATTCAGAACTATACGAACACTGCTTCCAGCGCCACATTTACACCCACAATATTTATTTGCGGAACCTCCTTTTTGCAACTGCTACGTTCTTCTGGGTTGTCGGCTGGCAGAATCCTATTTTAGCTCGCAGTATAAGGAATACCCATGCCTTCACTTTTGCAAAAACTGCTACTTGTGTCCGCAACGGGCTTGCTTTGGCCCGCACCGTCGCGTCATTTTCTCCTGTGGCGACACCGCGGCGCGAATCTTCCGCTCATCGGTCTACTAATCCGTCGACTCAGACTGGTTTCCGTGCTCGTTATAACGAGCTGCCCGGGCAGCCTCTCAACTCCACAGGGAGAACAGCTCTAACACGTGACGTGAATGCGCTCAGCCAGGAGTCGTCACGTCCTACGAACGATGCTGGCAGGAGACACAGTTCCGTGGTGGCGTCACCGACACGTCGGGACCCCCTGCTCTCCTTACGCTCGGTCCGGTTTCGAAACGGGCTTTTGTTCGGCGTTGATCGATTAGCGCTCATCGTCGTGACTACGTGTTGTCACGGGTCCGAGACAAATGAACCGCCGAACGCTAAGGACAGATCATCGGCTGCCAGTAATGGTGGCGTCACACGGTGCTGACGACACGCTTCTGCGACGTCAGCGACGCGTTGATTAGCCGCGCTTCCTTTCTTTTCTTTTATACCCCGCTAGCTATTCCTGCCAGCTTTTCATACACAACCTGGAGAATAGCAAAGCCTGCACTGTAAGCGCCAGTATAGAGGGAACTACATCTCCCGAATCCGCCGCTATGGTTGGCCGAGGGGAAACAAATGTCACGCGGCTAAGCTATAGTGACATATTGCCAAAGAAATTGCGCGGGTACTAGCGCGGGTGAGAGGACCACCGACACAACTTCGCACTTAGAAGGTGATGGTTCTGTCTAACGAGGAGAACGAATTGAGACGTGACGCGCTGAGCATGGCCAGCGACGGGACTGCTGCGTTTTTCTTGGGCCATCCTGAAAAGGCAATATATATATATATATATATATTGTAATGAAGATACTACGAGCAGCAGGGGCACTTCCTTAAATGGGTATGTGCGTAGTATCGGGACAATTCTCTCAAAGCGGGTATGCGCTCGAATATGGGACAATCCGCCACAAGCGGGTATGTGCCAGGATCTGGGACTGGCAGCCGCACCGAGTGTGCTGTGCGCGAGACTGCTTCTGAGACCCGCCGAGAGCTCGCTCTGACCCGTTTGGACTTCACGGCAGTAAGACCTCGCTACAACGTCCTGTCAATAAACCCCAATATAATATATATATGAGAAAATGGTTTACTCACGATTAAAAACAAAAATAGTGTTTTACAGACGTTTGGACTGGACGACCAGTCTTCGTCGGAGTAACCATCGATGAAGACTTGTCCTCCAGTGGAAACGTCAGTAAAACACTGTTTTTGTTTTTAATCGTGAATCAACCATTTTGTCAAATACATTGTGAGCGTTTATTGGTGTCTCGGTTGCGTAAGAGGACTCATGGAATGAATTAATTGCTATTCGCTAGTGGCACCAATCTCTCACCTCTACATACCCATTTTAATCATCATTTGTGGATAATAATCATCGTCGGGCTCTTTCTGCCGAGTCACCGAGCTCCCTGCGAGCTGAATAAAGAGGCGTCCTTCGAATTACCGTTCCCTTGTTCCAGTCTGCTTTTCTCTTACAATATATATATATATATATATATATATATATATATATATATATATATATATATATATCCTTAGACAGTACACAGTGCACGCAGTTTAGTCAGTCAGTGTCACTGAATATGCACACAACACACTGTCGACATTCAGGGTCACCATGAATGCCGGACTGACCATACCTGTCCGAACAGGTGGTCAGTCCAGGAAAGTCGGTGAGCGCTAGACCAATTTGTAGAGACTGTTTTCGAGGGCGTGCTGGGTGATTGTTCGTAGAGTAGCGGGATCGCCATGGATATGACTGGCACGCTCCGGCTCAGTTGCGGATGGAGAGTACAGTTAACAGCTGATGGCGGTGGCAGCTTTGTAGAGGAGAAAACCAAATTCAATGGAACATTGTTAACCTAACGCTCCACCTGCAGTACTGTGCGCGTTACAGGGTGAAAACTCAACGTATTGATTCGGACCGCCCGGGGGTCCCTTATAGAAGACTAAGCGGCGGCTTATCTTCACACGTTTCTGATTGTACCATGCTTTGTAGCCGTGCTTGTACATCGGCATAGGAGACAACCAACTATTACGCTTGTTCTTTTTGTACTGTAAAAACACAAAAACAGCGGAGCGAAGAGGTAATTATGGTTGCGAATCACGCAGGTTTTATTAGCAAAAACACTAGAAAGAGAAAACACACAGGAAGAGGAAGCGCACAGGAGGAGCGCTTACAATCAATTGACTTTTATCGAAAAACGCCGACACGTTTATTCAGACCTTTTTTTCTTAAGACTGCACATGCGCACAGCCATTATTACCTAAAAGCACAACTTCGATGTGGAAAGCATACTAACAAGAGTGTTCTTGCCTACATTCACTCGCAATCAAGAAACGAAAACTTTTTCGTGCAAACATGCAGAGGCTTGACTTGATGCGCCTACATCACAGAGCTTGCTGTATGTTCGCAGCGTCTATTAGCTCTACGTCAAACTCATTAGCGTGTCTGTAGATGACACTTGTAGCGCATGATGCTTGTGGCATGATGGGGCACACCTGCGCATGTGCGACAGTACGCAGACAAATGGGATGTGTAGGTGTTCCCTTAAAAGAATTGAAATGCGCTTTGACGTGAACGTGTATACACACCACACGTCTGTTCGACATATCCAATCTTATTCCTCCACGTAAAGCTGTGAAGGTGATGATATGTGAACACCCCTACATAAACTGCTATACCGGGCATGAGGAAACCGTAGGATTGTAATCCATTCGAAATTCACCTAGTGCACAAATTAACTTTTATTGTTAACAGTATTGCTTCGTTCCTGCGAAATAGCTTGAACTGACGCGATTGATGTGCCGTTTGCACCACATGCAACCAGCCTGAGAAAAAGATAGCTCCCCAGGTGCGCTCTTACAAAAGAAACACAGTCGTCACGCCCTCGGGGAAACGCGCGCTCCTTTCGTCTGCCGAGAACGCTTACATAGACGCGTCGTTTGAAACGGCAAAAACCAATAAAACAAGCAAAAGTTATCTACTTTCGCTGACGCAACTAGGGACGTAAGGAAGGGGAACGGTGCAGCTGACAACGACAGTTGAATGGAGCAACTTTCGGCGATTTCCGAGTGCTTTTTGTTTGTTTGCTCGTTCGCAATCGCCTGGGTGGCCCCCCGGGCGTTACACTGGTGCCCCGCTTCTTTCATCGGATGCACGCCAATCCCAGTCAACGCGTGCGCGCGAGACGGCGTTGGGCAGCGCCCCAGAAACCGGGAAGGCTCTGGCTCGTTTGTTCGCCGCTTTCGTTGTTGTATCTTTCCCATTTCTTGTGCGCGTGTTGCCTTCCAGTTCGTGTGTGTCTTTATGAACGTGCTTTTTATTCTATTTTCATCTTTTCCTGTCTCAAAGACGAATGCGCGCGCTTTAAAAGACACACGTTTACCGCCGTGACGTGCGTTAGTATTGATAGCAAACGTCACTGGGTGCAGCTGTCAAAGAGAATGGAAGCGTATATAAACTTGATTTCCAGGCAGAACAGGTTAAGGCCATGCCTACAGGAAGTTATGCTTAATATATTTACTTAATTCTAATTATTCGAAGTAATCGTCGATACTGGCGCCGATGGTCGTTTGTACCAGAACCCTCCAAGTGGAGGCTAAACAAGGGCATCGACAACAAGAATATAAGTTTGTATTGAGAGATCATTGGAGCACAAAATGAACAGATCCACACAAGCACAGTTAACCTAATGGCTTGCATCTGATGTTAACAGTTAACCTATTGCATCTGATGCGATTTACCGCTGCGAAATATTTCTTCGATTATTTCCGGCCGCGGTGGCTGCACTTTTAATGGATGCACAAGTAACACGCACATGGTCAGAAACTTTGCACGAGGCGTGTACCTGTCAAAGACTTCGGGTACCGATTTTTTCCCGCCATTCGCCTCCTGCGTTGAATGTGCGTTGAACTTTGACGGGCACAGAACAACTTATTCGTGAAATGTAGATTGCACATATAGACCCAGACACGCTCCCTCAGCGTCTACTGCGATTATACCGGAATGCTTTGCAGCAGCGCATTTGATTGGTGAAGTACACTGTGCGGCTTGAAAGGACGACTAACGTGCAAAACTTGAGCCCACCTGATACAAAGTGGAAGTGTCGTCATCGTCTTCGTCAATATCATCATCACCATCATCATCATCGTTATCGTCACCGTCGTCATCCTCGTAATCAGAACGACGCCCCTCATAACCAAGGGGTCATGGTCTAGTTTTCTAAAAAAAAATGGCTGAGATTGAGAGTAAGTCTGAACAAGGGCGTGCCTCGTAGGGAAGAGAGAGATGGAAAAAACCCCGGCCCATCTCCACTAGCGTGAAAGCTGGGGAGAGGCAAAGCATGCAGTGTATAAGTGCATTCGAAGATTGTAAGTCTGTTCCCACCCGGCGCGCTCTGATTGGGGGCCGGAGAAATGCCGGTGGGAGGAGCTATCGCGCGCATGCTGAGGCGGTGGCGCCCTATCTTGCGTTGAACCAGATTTAAGCAATTAAATTAGAGGCAGACTCGCCGTACGTTGTCTTCGTATCACAGGACGCAGCATGCGTTCTAGCGCGAGGCGTTGGAAAACGAGTGGCCCGGTGTGTTGTTTTAAAACGCGTTACGTTCTATCGCGGGGCATTGGAAAACAAATGTCCCGGTGTTTTAGTACCGTGACTACATGAGACGACAGGAGGCGCCGACAGCCCGAGCCCCCTAGGGTGCTTCGCCCCTTAAGAGGGCATCATTGTTCAAGGACCGTATTCAAAATGGCACTTGATTATGGTCGACCCCAGCTAGACCACTCGCGCTAGACCACTTTCAGCTACAAAAGTGCCAATATCGTGCAATAAAGAGTCTCTTAGTTCAGTGCATGTTTCGTGGTGAAGGGTGTCTGGATGGGCCGATGTTTGTTAGACTTTCTGGGCGACGTTTGGCAAAGGTGGTGGTTGAGGTCTTATTTGGGGCTAATTTTACAGCTTTTAACTTCGAGCGGATTTATCAATTGATGCATTTTATGCGGCACATCAGAACTGTTCCACAGAATCAGAAAAACATGCACATTTTTAACAGTTACACAACAAGCACCTTTTTGAAGCAGAATTTTACAGTTATACGACGGAAACAATCAAAGGTTTGGTTCAGCTGGGTTCTGGTGGGACATTATCACGTGGGGAATTGGCCCAGGAGATGGAGGTCTGAAAGATAACACGCCCATTTATTAAAAGCTTTTCGAGCAAGCCCGATAACCTCGTCATCGTCGTGGCCATGCTATAAAGGCGGTAACGAAAGTGCACCTTTCGCGTGGCATGGAGCTCCCTTTCATCGCAACAGACGTGTTATAAAACACCAAAAACAGATAACCGAGGCTGGGGAGAACTGGAAAACAAAAGGATATCTAAATAGTTGAGGTGAGAAGAATTCGCTGGTCAGACAGCCGGCCCTAACACTATACTTGGACGCAACTTCAGGACGACAACGGAAGTTGGCCCTGCGTTTCATCACCGGAACAGGCCGGCTGTTCGTCCTCGCGGCGTATTATAAATTAATGCAAGCATAGATCTGAACGTGATAAGAGTCGTTACCGTGATTTTTGTAGCGTGAGCTACACTGGCCGAGGTTGAGCAGTTTCGCGTGGCTCCTGGAGAGCCGTGCTGCGCATGCGCGAGGAGCAGTGATGTCTCACGGCGCACAGCTTACGCGCCGGAGGCGCTGCCTCCGCGATTGGATTGGATTAAATTGGATTGGATTGAATTGGATTGGAAATCGTTTTAGCAGGAGTAAGCATGATAATCAGCTAATCATAGATTCCTAGACAACCAGGAAACTTATAAGAATACCCAGCTGAACCCTAGCTCATGCTACGTATATCCTGGAATAGCCGAGCTAAGCCACTGCTAATTTTTTTAGGCTTAATATTATTATAAATGGCTGCATCTAAGACAAACAAACAACGTGAGAAAAAGCAGTCGATGTCACGCATTGAGCGCAGTCCCCTTTCAGCCAACACCAAAATGGTGATGAAACCTGTATATACCCTTTGTATGTTGTTTTTTTTTTTTTTTGTGATAAATAAACCACCATCGAATCGAATCGAGAACGCGCGCGCGCGTTGCCGTCCCGAATCCGCCGCCTCGGCGGAGTGATACTCTACACGAGCTTTTGCCGTTCTTAGCTTGTACCCGAGCACAAACATAAACCCGCTGTCTTGCTTTTCATCTAAGCAACGGCTAGGAAGAAACAATGTCGTTACCCAGTGGAAACCTGGTAGCGACCTTCACGGCGGACGTTGCAACGGAGCTGCAACGCGCCCGACCTTGGTCGTCCGCTGCCTCGAGAGCTGAAACCCCTGGTTCGCCCCGGAGCTCATAACGGCTGCGCTCTCCTTGCAGAGCCCGCAGTTCTCGGCCCAGACAGAGGGAGCTTCCCCACTCCCTTCTTCATAAAGTTGCACAGACCTGAAAGCTGCCGGCAACGTCGCTGACGTGCGAACCTCACGGGCGCCGAAAGAAAGATGGACCCCAGCCCCACTCGCTGGAAACCCCGGGTCGCAACACCACTGAGAACACGATGCCTCAGAGCTGTCCCCGATGCCTTGTTTGTGTACTCCACGGCCCTTGGCGTGTCTAACGCTAATTCCCGACGTTTCTGCGGACTCAGACAATGCTAATGACTGATGTGCACGATTCAAGCGCTCTTCTTCAATCAGCGTGCACGCCTTGTGGCCTGTCGGGTGTTGCTGTGCCGCCAGAGTGGTGGTGCTCTCTTTCCTGCCGGCAGCAGCGTTTCCTCCTCGGACCATCTTTCGTTTTCACGGGCGACGACGTCGAAACCCGGGGCTCGGTTGGGTGCCCCCTCACCTGGCTCGGAGCCAAGGACGAGAGGGAGTTCGGTTCCGAGACTGACGTTGAGCGGCGCGCGATGCCGTCAAAGGGGCGTTTTTCTGCGTGCGCGTGCTACGTGTCTGCTGCTCCGCTGCTGCCCGATGGGAAACAGAAGCGCGAGTAGACCAAAGTGGAGGTTGAAACGAAAATAAATGTTGCGAAGAAAAATTGCGCTGGGAAGGGGCGCCTTCGTTCGCGGTTTGCTCGGGAGGCAGACACGGCGTGGGTGCCCGACGCCTTTGGCAGTTACGAGTTGGAAAGTTTGTATACCCATTGCCGGCTTTTGGCGGTTGTTGTGCGGGGAACATCAGGAGCTGCAACGAGTATTTCGTCGATGTCACTTCGTCACTTGTCGGTGCCTTGATCTTTCGATGCCGGGAAAGAAGCAGCAAAGTGTATTACCAAACTTCCGTGACTATCCGGACCACCCATGTATCTGTTTGTTTTTTCAATTCCTGTGAAAGGCTGGTAGAAAATAACGTAGCAGAGTAAACCCTCGTTACAAAAAAAAATGCGTTATTTGAAATCTAATTTCTTTAAGTTTCACGTTTGGGGGGGTTTCACACGCCGACGCTACACATGGACTACGAGGTGCGCCGTAGTAGAGAGCTGCGGATTAGTTTTGACTACCCGTGTATCTCTAGCGTGCGCCGATATTCCACACATCGGCGTTTTCGCTTTTCGCCCCCCTACTGAAAAGCAGCCACCGTTGCCGGGTTCGAACCCGTGTCCTCGGGCTCACCAGCACGTCGTCCTAGTCACTGAGCCACTGCGGCGGCTTTTATTCAAAATTTCGCTTTATTGGACATTTTCTACGGTCCCAACTGAGAGCATACCATACCCGCTTTCAGTCAGTATCGCTTATGACGAAACTAGTTTTCTGCCCCAATTACTTTGTTGTTGCGAGGACTTGTAATAAATTAACTTATACCCGTGCCACACGCACACAAAAAATGACATTAAGTGTTTAAGGCCTTAATATAACAAATGTCATTAATTGGGCGGGCCGTGCTACACGCGAAAACGCAAAGGCATTAAATGTGTTAGGCATGATGGTGATCATGACCAAAAAGAGAAATTCACTCATATTTTAGAAGTCTTTAATGTAGAGAAAAACGCCTTAGAAGCGTTAAAACTGTTTTTTTTGGGAAAGAAAATATAATGAGAAATGGCGTTTGCTTAAAAATGGTGGGAGCCGTTTCTAAAAGTGGCTTCAGCATGCCGTCGCCGGCCGGCGGTAGCCAAATCCGCAAAATTTAACACGAAGAGTAACGCGATGTTCTTACTTTTGCCTCTGTTTTAGTGAACTTCGTCTTCTTCAAAACTTCGGCACCAAGGGGGCACAAAAAATCGCCTTATTTCGAAGTTCAGCTACGTTTTCGCGTCAACACTCTGGTGCTGAGAGTTTCGGTGGCTTCATTTGGTGCTTATCGCGTTCGAGAGTAGGCAGATTTAAGGTGTTCGCGAAGGTAAATGAGTTGTGCGGAACTCCTTAAACCAAAATGACATTAAAGCGAATGGCATTAGATTTTTGCGTGTAGCAGCAAATTAATGGCATTAAAACTTAAGGCATTAAGCATTTAATGTCATTTTTCGTGTACGTGTGGCACGGTTTGGCTGGTCCCTGCATATGCTTTTCAGTATTCTTTATTTATGAGTGTTTATTTCTGCATTTACATATCCTTCTATGTCCACTTATTCGCTTTCCTTTCCTTGTCCTCTCGACTTGCACTGCTCACTGTTTGATAAGGTCCTGCGCATATACTTCCTTTTTTTTATTCATTCATTTCGCATTTTGATCTACGAGTTCCTCGAGCCAACCAGCAAGCGCCGACGTTCTTCAGTTAGTCGGTTGTCCATAGGGCCTACGAAAAACGCTTCAACGCCCACAGATGTTGGAATCACGCACGTTTCCTTGCGTAGGCAGGTGGGGAAAGTCGACGCCAAGCTTCTTTCTCTCTTTATGTATCTCTCACGCAGACAGACAGACAGACAGACAGACAGACAGACAGACAGACAGACAGACAGACAGACAGACAGACAGACAGACAGACAGACAGACAGACAACGGATGGAAGGACGGATAGACGGACAGACAGACAGACAGACAGACAGACAGACATACGGACGGACGGACGGACGGACGGACGGACGGACGGACGGACGGACGGACGGACAAAACGTCGTAGCCTTCGTGCAGTGCGCAGTGCAGGTGTACTGCGCTCCCACCGCTTTTCTAGTTCACCTCGTCTGTCTCCCGAAAAGGGTGAAGGCACGCAAGAACCCTCGTCCGCACACAAAACGCTAAAGCAAGCAAAGGCACCGGCGAACCAAAATATCTATGCAAACGAAGTGCGTGGGACGCGGAGCGGAAAGGCGCGGAAAGACACGCTCATTTTCACGGTCACCTATACCGAACAACGGCACGGAGGCCGCCGCACATTGTGCCGCGCTGTCCGCGTGGCTGCGAGCCAGTTTTACACTGAGCGGCGGGCAAAAAATGAAGCGGGTTGGGGGACGGCGTGAGGTTTCGTAACTTTGTGGTTCCTGCGAAAGCCGTGACTGAAGGTGGACCGCAGCGTGCAGTATACAGGTAAAGCTACTGAGAGGCGCTTATGCGGGCTTCAGCTTTTGAAGCGGACAACCGGGCCCCGAAATGTCGTGCGCAAGAGAGAAGCGAGACGCTTGCGTAAACGCACTAAGAAACCGGCTCAACCTAGAGCTCCAGCCCAACTCAGTAGTCCCGCCCTTACGGAGAGCATTTCGAAACGGGGTAGGAGTCAATGTCAAGGCCACCTGTAGGTCTCGTCGCCTTTGGAACTACGCAGAGATTGACGTGCGATTGCGGAAATTATTCCAAGACCGCTAAGCCTGTATTTTCTTTTCAATACATTGGCTCTTATGGAGAGAGAGAGAGAGAGAGAGAGAGAGAGAGAGAGAGGGGGGGGGGTCAACTATTGGACCAGGCTGTGTTACGGGGACGTACGGTGAACGCTGGCCCTAGCCTGGCGGCGACAATGACAGCCCGAGCTGCGCAGCGCCCTCTCCCAGTGCTTATCGCAGGTAATAGTAGGAGAGGGGGCATCGGGACAAGCTCACACACTGTGGAGTTGTCGGGTGTTTTTATTGTCCTCAACAGTATCGCTATCGTAAGTCGTGCCTCTAAAGGGTGCTCCACCGAACGCAACCTTGTGATACGGCGAAGATAGCTAACCAGGGTATTGAGTGAGGGAAACTATTACAGCGTTGACAGAAAATTTCAAAGGCAATTTGTGATTGTCGCAATGATGACATGTGATGATTGATGAAAATTTTTGGCGGAGAAGGGATAAGCCATACGGTAGGCCAAAGCTGAATGATCTAATCTCGCTCGTGTAATCATGTGCGAATTTTTAATCATCAAATACTAGTAAATAAATAAATAAATAAATAAATAAATAAAAAGGATATGATATATACACATACTTGACTCTTACCCTACAGAGGACAGATTCATAGAGGGGAAGAGGTTATCCATAGAGAAGAGAAACATGGCTATTACCCTTGAAAAAAAAACTTAAAGAAATAAGCGTATAAATAAATAAGAAATCTGTTTCCTTTCCATGTACTTCCAAATAACACGAACACTCAATTGGCCTCTCCACCGGAGTTAACCGTAAAAGTAGGGTATCTCACGGCCTTGACGTGAGGTACCTTACTTTGCGACCTGTTGCGGACACCCATAACGGTGAGCGTCGAATAATCGTTTCTATTTTATCTAGACTTGCGTTCGAATAGGGCCCCAATTTCGGAGCATACGCGAGCTCCAAAGAAGAATAAAAATCAGCAACGAAAAACCAGGCAGGATTTACGAGTTCCTAGGCGTCCTCCGCGCGCTGAGCCAAGCGAGCCAAGGAAGCAGAACACAAAAAAATCGAATTGGGCAACTCACCTGGCAGCGTCAACGGAGCAAGAAACGAGAGTGAGAGAGAGTGAGAGAGCGATAGCCAATGCCAAGGCTGAAGCTATACGTCTGGTTGCACCACTATTGGTATATCCCGAAGGCTGAAAAGGGTGCGCGGGCCCGGCGTCTGAAGTGCCGAACAGACAGCGATTACGAAATAAGTCGTCTGCAACTGCACTCGATGCCGCAACGTTGTCGTAACTTGTACAAACAGTAATGTCTCTCCAAACGTCGCCTGCTGCAAAATTGCCGTCGAGGCAATATTTGCGCGTCTGGCGGTTAAGCCGCGCCGTCGTATGATAAGCTTTTATTAGTGTGGGGCTCAAGCGTCACCTGGCAAGCCGTCGAAATAGATGAGTGTTCGGAATTAAGTACGTGAACACCGCTCACTCATCAACGTACGACCGTCGCCCATGCTTTTAGTGAACAGCTACCTCGTCTCACCAATATTTCGCAAGACGAGGACGAGTTATGAAAGGTATCGTGTTGCCTGTACAAACCTTCCTGCCTCAACTCCGCTATAGCTGCGGTTTAAGGGTGATAGCGTACGAAGCGGAGAGCGGGAGGGAGCAGTATCTACGGTTCGTCCATCGGCAACCTCGTGTCAACATCTTCACTTTCCCTGTAGGCCTTCTCGGGACAGCCGCTCTACAGGCAGTACACAGGAGAGAGGTGACGAGGTGAAAGACGCGACGAAGAAAAATTACTCCCACCTCCCCTCGCGGGAACCCCTGTGTAGATGCGACGCATAGGGGGTTCCGTTGTTGTTTCCGTTAGGTTGATTCTCCCATAGCGTGAAACGTGCCGTGAACCCCCTGCGGCGGCTATGACGCAACGTTGCGCGGCCATGACACAACACAATACATCACAATCCACTTTAATCCAATCCAATCCGAATCCAAGCCAAGCCAATCCAAGCCAAGCCAATCCAAGCCAATCGAATCCAATACAATGCCCCTTGCGAGGGAGTGTTCGCTATCGGAGAGGAGAGGGGGTGAGCGGCGGAGAGCGCAGCTCGCGCGGCGAGGAGAATGGGGGAGGTGTGTGGACGGACAACAACAACGCCGTATGGAGGGACAAGGTGAGTGAATGAGATGCAGTCGCATCTAATAAGAAAACACCCCCACCCCTGCCTCGCACTTCCCCCTTCCGTTAATCACGTTCCATCTCCCACCACCACATCCCGACTCCAACTTTCAGCAGCTACGGACGCTGCAATACGTTCCCAATTCTACCGCGTTTGGAAACTAATTTTGGATTGCCAAAAACACTGCGGCCGGTCTCCCTCTCTCTTCTCCTTTCATTCTGTATTCCCGTGCGGTTACCCGATTAGTTTCTTCCAGGAAAGCCAGACAGCTAGCTGGGCAGGAGAAGAAAACGAAGTCACGAGCGTACACTCGGTTCCGAAGGATTGATGTCGACCCGCGGATCGCTCTACTTTAATTGTTCTTCCTTTCTACATCTCGTTGTCGTTGCGCGTAGCGCCCTTTGACAAATGGCTCCGAACAATGGAGCGAGATAATTATCATGCCGCTGCTAATTTCCGTGACCGCCTTTTGATACGGTTCAGATAGGCTGTACAAACAAGCGATAACGAAGAGGGCGTGGACAACCGGGGAGAAATGGGTGAAGAGAAAACAGAGGCGAGGCGCTACTCTCGCACGTATGGGGGAGGTTCGACGGAAGATGAAATTGTTCGCCATCGCTCGCCGGGAAACAACAGCGAGAGAGAGCATCGGACTGACGTCCGACCACGTTTTTGGGGCAGGTAGAAAAAAAAAACTGGGCGGCAATAGGACGGAAGAAAGATGCAAGAAGGAACGGAGGAAGCGAACGAGAAATGAATTTGACCCACTTTTCCAAAGCGGTGGGCAGCCCCGTCGTCTGCTTTTCCTTTTCTTCTGTTCTTCGTTTCGTCCGCCTGCGTTACAACCGCTGCCTATTTTTCCTTTCTCTCTTCTGAGTCCTGCCTTCTGGCACGCTCGGCACCGAACATGTCCTAAAACCTCGCGTTAGATGGAAATATATAATACACGTAAAAAAATTGCCGCAACCTGGTATACCTCTCTCTCTCTCTCTCTCTCTCTCTCTCTCTCTCTCTCTCTCTCTCTCTCTCTCTCTCTCTCTCTCTCTCTCTCTCTCTCTCTCTCTCTCTCTCTCTCTCTCCGTAGGCTTTTGTTTCGAGGAACCCGGCGTAATTATTTATTTCTAACCCCACGCCGCTTTCGAACGTGCCGCGCGCGTTTTTTTTTTTGAATCTTTTCTTATCGCTTCTTACGCAAGGAAGCGTACCGGATTCCAGTATGCCGTAGTTTTCTTAGTTCTAGACGCCTTCCACCACCGCGGAGGCCGCCCCAGTCGTCTCCGCTTTCACCGCCGTTCATCTTTTCTCAGGCGGCAAAAAGAAATTTGTTGTAGGTGCCAGAGCGAAGGTACCACACGAAAGAATGAACAGAAACGAGCCAGGAGTCGCGGTTATTTGCGAGACGTCGGAAAGTGTCGTCTGCTCCCGAGCAGACGAGCGTCGTCCTTCAACGCCCAAACGAGGAAGGAAGCAGGCGAAAGATTTTTTGTCTGTTTAGTTTTGTTTTGCAAATCGTTCCTGGCGGCTGTCTCTCTCTCTTGGGCTGCAGGCGTTGAACGCCCCCTTCCTCTAGAGCGTTGCACAATTCGCGCCTGATATGAGCTATGAAGGGGAGATAACAGCAAGCATACAATGTATCTTTCTGGAACAGCTGTTCGCGTGAACGGTTGAACGCCACATTCGCCGTACTTTTCTGACTGAGTAGTGTGATGTGCAACGGTAATTCCTGTACGTGAATCATCGCCGTGGGAACGTACGGAAAGTTCGGACTTGTTTTCGAGCATGGGAAGCCACCACCGCCGTACGCGCTCCGAATGACATTTCGATGCGTGTTTGCGAAGATCCAAGACGACGAGGGTGTCGGTCCTTCAAGGTGAACGGTGGAAAGTATCGATGACGCGTACGCTATGCTGGTCACCCGTAGCGGGAAAATACGTATGCCTTGAGGGACCGTCGCGCACAGAAAAGAAATGTGCTCTGTCTTGAACAGTTGTAGGGCCTGCTTGTCTGTAGGACAAGCAGGCAACGAGGCCCTTAAAAAAATGACTCAGACAGGACACACTAGGCACAGTTCAATCAATCAATCAATCAATCAATCAATCAATCAATCAATCAATCAATCAATCAATCAATCAATCAATCAATCAATCAATCAATCAAACGATCGATCGATCAATCAAACAATTGATCGATCAATCACGTAGCCCCCCCATCGCGCATTTAACGGTCGAGGACTACGAAAAACTAAATACAACGCTGGGAATCAATCAATGAATTGGCTCCATTCCATGTTTTTAACGTCAAGAGCAGGGAAAAACTTTTATAACAACGCTGAAAATCAATCAATCAATCAATCAATCAATCAATCAATCAATCAATCAATCAATCAATCAATCAATCAATCAATCAATCAATCAATCGATCGATCGATCGATCAATCAATTGATCGATCGATCGATCGATCGGCCCCATCGCACGCCTTTTATCATTAAAGAACGACGAAAAACTCGTGTGTACAACGCTCCAGAACGAATCCCGGCATCCCTTCGGCCGTTTTATCGCGCAGTCTGCTGCCTTGTTTAGCTACGCATTACAGAAAAAAAAACAAGCTTGTTTTATTGCATGAAGATTATTATACCGCTTCTTTTGCGTCCACGAAAGACATTTTTTTTATTTGTATTTCTGTAGGAAACGACGACACGCGAGACCTTGCGTAAAAGATCAGTTCCACTTCATTGCATCTCGGGGGAAAATAATGGGAAAGGGGGAGGGGGAGAGGGGAGTACGCATCGCCACCCAACGGTAATCGGATCTTACCAAAGGAGAAAGCTGCAAGAGAACCGACCTTTATGCGCCAAATTCGTGGGTGAATGAAATAAGAGAGGTCGTCGGCCTCTCTTAAGACTCCAAGGTGTCACTTAAGCTTACTAGGCCGTAGGAGATATGACGCATGACAGCAAGCAGTGTGCCTTGAATTAAGTACGTTAGCGACCTTTTGCTTCCAAGGGGCATCTTGCGCAATTACCTGTGAAGCTTTAGAAGGATGACAAAAAATAAAACTCCGATTACGAAGGAGGAGACAGCTTTTATTGACTAAGAATCGGGCTCAACGCGATAAAACCAATTGAGAAATGATTTAAAAATATAAAAAAGAAGGGCTATGTGTCAAGGACCGCAAGAAAGAGTCGGCATTCGTAAAGAAACACCGGTGATAGGATGGTTCTAAGAAGAAGGAGGCAGCTGGAAGTGACATTTGTACAAAATGACAGCAGGCACCACATTCTGCGTATTTTTATAAAGAAAAAGTTCCTGTAAAAGATGGGCAACAATATTTGTCGCGGCAGTTTCTTTCTCAACGCCGTAGTCCCTCGTGTGGTCGGTATTCCTCAAGGTGTAGCGCTGAGTCCCCTGCTTTTGTGCTGTTCATTCACGAGAGGCCTCTGGTGGCGCAATTGGGGTTCGCGTTGCGTAACGAGTCTTTCAGTGGCGCTGGTCTTCTTCTCGGCCGAGATCAACGTACTCTCTCAAGCTCGTACGGCCGGCTGGCCACCTTGGAGTGCTGCTTCTGGACAGTGCTAGTGTGTACGCTTCATCTGCTAGCAGTCCTTAGAGTCCTTAGCAGACGAAGCGTACCTCATTCCAGACGGCGCGCATTGAGCAACTTACGTTGCTGCTTCTTGCACCGTACTCACCGTGCGTTCGTTGCACTCCTTCTTTTTTCAAAATCCCAATCATTTGCTTGTTGATTCTTTGTTGAGAACGACCAGTTGCGCACATAAACCACCGCTAGCGTTACGGTCGCCGTCATTGAACTCGCGGCGCTAGCTTTATCGTGCTCTTATCTTCCCGCGCTCGTTCTGTGTTCTTGCAGTGTTTTCTGCCTCGTGTCGGAATGTTTCAACGTTGAGAAATAACAGGCGTCCGGGCAACTGAGCGGTGGTGACCTCGGTGACCCCGTAACGACGTACACACACGGCACGTTTCAATTTCGCGCTGCGCTGATCCGACGCCTACGTGCGTTTTTTTTTTTTTTAATTTTCGCTCTCGTTGGACACGTTATTGACCCGGAGATGTCTCATTGGTGCGGGCGGAGTCCAACGGTCGTTCGTTAGCACGGAGCTAATTAAAGTTTGCGTCACGGCGGGTCGAACTGAGTCAATACCCTGACATGCGGCATAACCCCGAGGCGATGTGGGGTTGCGTTTGAGGGTGGAGTTTCAGGCAACGAGCTGAAACGCGGTTTCGTAACGACGCGGTTCGATTTAACTACCTAGACTGCGCATCGTTACCCCTTAGGCTGGAGGTCATTGTGATAAACGCACGCACGTTATCTCCAGTTAAAAGTATAAACCACTTAATTTAACTTACGCACGTGCACGTTTAAAGACAAAGCAAGGAAGGAGATAGCAGGGTTTTAGTTTTCCTTGCTCATTGAAGTTCTACTCAGCGTTTTGTTGGCGACGTGTCTAATGACTATGCCGCTAAGCTCACCTTAGCTAAATGAGTCATAGGATAGCTATAAAGGAGCAGAAAAATGTGGTACAGTGCAAAAAGTTGCAGCGGGCGGGCGAGGCGTGAACGTTGCTGTGAAGTCTTTTCACAAACAGTGGCTTCCGATTCTGTTTAAGTAATCAGCCCATGACAAAAAACTACGTTACATTTAAAATTTGTCCGTAAATCGGGTTTAGAAAAATGGTGTCGTGTGGTAGGAGCACAAAAATTGGCCGGAGTTGCATACAGAGAAGCATTCTGTAACGCTTGAGTATTGCTCCGAGGCGTGTGAAAGTCTTCAACGTTAGGGCTTCAACGCTCCCGTTCTACGGCGACAGCTGTTATAGGGGGTATACTTTTTCTCAGCGTGCGTGTGTTTTTTCGAGCTCTTTCGCTGTGTGAATTTCGCTGATTTTGTGTCCGAGCGGACGTTATGAAGGCGAAGGCCTTATAAATCTCATTGAAAGGCTGACCTCGAATGACCCCGCATCGACGCGAACGGCACAAAACCCAAGGAAGGCCAGAAGCGAACCGAAGCATGCTAGCCGTGTATAAGAAAATAATAACGATTACCAAAGTTCATTTAATTTATGATTGATTAGGGACTGATAGTAATGATTAGTAAGGCGGGTTCAGATGGATTAAGATGAATTAGGGTGGACTAAGGTGGGATAAAAGGAATTGGGATGGAATAATGATTGATAGTAACGATTCGTAAGGTAGAGTTAAGGTGGACTGGCATGAATCAAGATGGCCTAGGGTTGATTAAGGTATATTAGGGTGGATTAAGATGGATGAAGGTAGATGTATGCGGATTATGGTTGATTAAAGTTAATTAAGAACGGTAAAAATACGTGGCTGCTATATCGATGGATGGACGTGTATGTAAAAGGTAGCCGTCACAATAGTACGGCAGGCTCTCGCCTTCAAAGCACGCAATCAGACTTAAATTCACCCATTTTTTATTTGGCGCCCGTAAAAAGTACATACACATAAAAAATCCCGGGCCATCTATACTAACGGGAAACCTGGGGAGGGGTGAAGCATGCAGTGTATAAGTGTATTCTTCCCGCCTTGGTGTTTTTGCCAACGGATATGATACCGTCGGGGGGGGGGGGGGTACAGGTATACAGCTGTGCTGTAAAAGTCTCTTGTCTTTGAAGCACGAAGCCCTCTAGCGCGAGGCGTAGACGAGTTTCCCCGGTGTTTTAGTACCGTGACTACATGAGACGAACGAGGATTACGACGACGACGACAGGAGACGCCAATAGCCCCAGCCCCTAAGGGGCTTCGCCCCTAAAAGAGACAGCTGGTGGCTGGATAACTCTCTGGGAACTTGTAAGCACGCACCCAGTAGGTCTGCCAGAATAACCCACCGTCGGATATGATATCTGCTAACTTAGCTGAGCGCAACCCTTACATATTCTAGCTGGGACTACATTTCGCGGATATGCAAGGACTACGCTCATTTGTACACTGATGAATCGGTGTCCTCAACATCATCCACTATCGGCGTGTGGATACCGTCACCACGCACCACCATCAGTGCCATGCTCAGTCACAAAACGTCAACTACGGATACCGAACTTGCAGCCCTGAGGTGGGCTTTCGGTCACATCATCAAGCAGCCCACGCGAGAGTGGGCGATCTTCACAGACTCAAGGGCTGCCCTTCAATGTCTAGCGTCTTTTCCAAAAGACCAGCTTGTGTCTGACATACACGTAGTATACATCTCCAAGCTCTACAAGCGCACCATCACATAGCAGTTTCGTGGATTCCAACCCATTGTGAGACAACTGGCAATGTCAAGGCTGACATTGCTTCATCCGTTGAGCATAGCCATCATGTATCGGTAATATCCATATCATTAAGATGCATCTAGCGTGGTATGAAACATGCAGCGAGCAACCTGGTATGACGTATCACGTCATTACGGGCCGGTTTCTTCCATTGATCCAAACTGCAAATTCAAAATGACACCAGGGCCCGTTTGCCCGAACGCGATAAGTGAGGGAATAAGTTCTCAACTACGACTTTAGCATTGTCTACGTAATAAGTCGTTTGCCCGAAGCTGATACAAGCGCTTGGGTAAGGTGGCGTTTCCGTCGGGTTTTCTGGCAACCGGCTTAATTGCCGCGGCCAACTTCGATTTATTGGCGTCTTATTTGTAAGCGGGAACTTAATCGCGAACTT
The DNA here is from genome assembly GCF_048455015.1 of Haemaphysalis longicornis. Lineage (NCBI taxonomy): Eukaryota > Metazoa > Arthropoda > Arachnida > Ixodida > Ixodidae > Haemaphysalis > Haemaphysalis longicornis. Next base: position 134,939,804 of record NW_027526204.1, on the reverse strand, counting down.
ATGCGTACGGGCAAACGGGCCCAGGACTCTCCAAGAGGGTAGAAGAAAATTCTACATCGCATGTGGCTGAATATCGCATACACGTGCTAGTTCCTCTTTAAGATGAGACGAACTACGTCGTGCACTGAGATGTGCGACAAACCCTCCAGCACCTGCTCTGTGAATGTGCTCGGTTTAGTACGCAAAGAGTGTCCCTCGCAGTGTCTTTGAGACCGCCGCTTTCCGTGGACATTCAACTAAAGGACGTTTTAGGACCGTGGACATGTCCCAAACGTGCTTTACGAGCTACAGAAGCTCTGATAAAGTGCATGCCACACGCAAGTCTAGAACATTCTCTGTAAATAACTCACCGTTTCTGTGCGTATCAAGCTCTTGAACATCATCACCATCATCTCCATCACGTCATCAACTGAAGTAGTTAGCATTTTAGCCAGGCTAACATCGCCAGACTTCATTAATCTCTCTCTCTCTGCGCCTGACTTTTTCCCCGACGATGCACTTAATCCGTCAGTGTCTACGCGCTAATGGCATACGAGGCCGTGGTTAGCGAAATGATCCGCTTAAAAGCGACGCACCTGAGCTGGCTGCCATACATGTGGTGCGCAGTTGTAGGAGCGGGTTAAATCGAACGGAAATGTTCGGTCTTACCCTGCATTTTGCGTATGCGGTGGAAGCAAAGCAGCGAGCACATCGTTTCATTGACCTGGTCGATTGATTGATTGATTGATTGATTGATTGATTGATTGATTGATTGATTGATTGATTGATTGATTGATTGATTGATTGATTGATTGATTGATTGATTGATTGATTGATTGATTGATTGATTGATTGATTGATTGATTGATTGATGGGTTTAACGCGCCGGCGCTACACAGGTGATGAGGCTCGCCGTAGTGGAGGGCTCCGGATGCATTTTGACCACCCGGGGATCTTTGACGTGCGCCAAAATCTCGAACACACGAGCGTTTTCGCTTTTCGCCTCCATTTGAAAAGTGGCTGCCGTGGTCGGGAATCAAACCCGCGTCCTTGGGCTCAGCAGTGCGAAGCCTCGGTCATTGACGCCCTACTCAGTGCAGGAAATGCCAATGTTGTACGTGTGCGGTCTTAGCTGATGATCAGGGATGGTCTCTCTGGACCAACACGATGAACACGAATGCCACACGTCACGGATATGTGGCAAAAGCTGGTAGGCGCCATGAAGACAGAATGAAATTTTGGTTCATTAAAAAAAACCGCTTTGTCCCAATAACAATGACGCCAATTTTATCGCAAACTTCAAACAAATAATGGAAGTATTAAAGGGACCCTGCAACACTTTCGATAAGCGATTTCACTCTTTCCTTCGCGTCTGGAACCACTGCGAAAGCTACAGTTACCGCCAGCACGGAGCGGCAACTGCGTGATTTGTTCGTCGCACCAGATACGCCTTCCATTTCTGCTTTGTTTTTGTGGCTTCTTTTTTTTAAGTTGCTATCGAAAAGCGTTCATTGCTGCAACTGAAAAAAAAAAAAAAAACTGCCAACAGCCGCTACATGGCCTTAGTGGCGTAATTCGAGCCGTCGAAGAACGTCAAGACAGGGAAAGGGAGAAAAATTTTTGGGCGATTTTACGAGTTATCTAATGGGCATAGAGCAGTAATTTTTGGCTGACGTACTTTGCGACCGCCTAATCTAAGTACTGGGTGTGCTGGGTGACTACGTTCTGAAAGCATTTAATATTTCAAAAAAAGTTGGAAACAGTGTTGCAGGGCCCCTTTAAGGGAAACAGACGGAGCAGTGGCGACTCCCTAGCCACTTTTCGGCGACTTCTCTATGACGTCACAGAATCTCGTTTGTGCGATTGGCAACCACAGGACTACGTCACCGCTGAGAAACACAACCTGGAGATTGTAGTAGGGCCCTTAGTCCCATTCGATCGTGTCACTTGAATGCTGACATGCAGTCGCCACGCTGTTGACTGTTTCTACTGCTGGCCCATATTACGGCACTGCCGCTCCCGTTACGTCACTGTGGCGCGAAATTCGAAAGTTTTCCAACATTTTTTCCGTGTTTTCCGGTAAAGATAGGTCTTCCGTGGCTGGAATGAGCTGAGTGAGTTACCAAAGGCTCCGAACTAAGCAAGGTTGTATTTTTTTTTTTTTTGCATGACCTCTTTAAAATGTAGATGAGACGCTCTCAACAAACCGAACTTGAACAGCGCTCCCAGCAAAACCGACTCGCCTGTGACAGCACAAACGAATGGGCGCTCGACCCCCTTTCGCGACATAAAACCAGTAGTAGCCTCAGACGCGGAGTTCGCGCGATTAACTTCGCGTAAAGCTTGCGCGGAAGAATCGAGGTTACGGTTGGTTTCCTTCACGTGCACCTAAATCTCAGCACTATCACTAAGACGCATTTGCGTCGCCAGGCCTGTACCCCCCATCGATTTACAGCCGGCCTGTGTATACTCCGAAAGGTAGAGGCGCTTGAAAGTTCTTCGAGCAACGTTCGTGCGCGGCGCGTGGCAAACCGAGAGGTCACCGCAGGTCACACGGAGAAGCCGTACGGGCACGCTCTAACCGACTCGCCCTGTAGGACTCCATAGAGCGCCGCAACGAATGACGACAGGTGAAGACCCCTGCGTTTTGCGGCCACGTCTCGCGACTTCCATAACATAACGCCTAGATTGAGAGAGAGAGAGAGAGAGATTTTTGAAGAGCGTACGCGATTATTTACGGTTCTCAAGGCTAACCTAACGGTCGCGCACCAAATTCAGTTACCCTTTCACCGCAGCAAGAGCGAGAAAGAGATAAAGATCGTTTATTAGACAAGTGTCCCGAGCTTGCGCTGTAAGTTAAGAGCTTGCGTCGCAAGTTTCGTTTCGCGTGGTGTCATTTATTCAGAGCTTCTGCCCTTACCCGCGATTGATGCTTTTGTTTTCGCATTCCCTTATCGCGGTTCGCGAAAGCCGTAATGTATTCGCACGCATTAGAAGTGCACCGTAGATCACAGACCAGGACAGTAAGCGGGTTACGGAGCAGGCTAAAGCCGAAACGCCGCAGAGATGAAAAAAGAAGACTCTTGGGCAAAGTTACGGAGCGTGTTGGTCTTGACACGTACGCAGACACCGCTTTCTGCGAAGCCAAACAAAGAAATCGACCAGTTGTACGCGCTTTCAGCGGGTCGCACGTATGCATGCGTGGCTGCCCCTGCAAAGAACGGTGACGGCGAGGTCAGCGGCTTGTTTGCCGAAATGTCTGTGTGCCGTCTATAGTCTCGCAGACGTCTGCGGTCACGGACACGTCTTTTGTTTAACGCCGCGCGCACTCACGGGCTCGCGAGACTCGCCAGGGAGATCTTACTTTTGTTTTTTCCCAAGGGTGTGCGTGCTATCGCTTTGAGAAAGAGACAGCGAGGAATCGAAAAAGACCGAAACGAAGGGAAAGAAATGGCAAAAGATATATATGAACGAAGACACCGAGGAAAAGTCGCAGCAGCAGCAGCGGCCACATGCACCTGGCGCCGTGCTCTTGGAGGCTTCGACCTGTGTCTGGCATCTGCTCCCTGGAGAAGCGCTATTTATGGGCGAAACAGAAATGAAGAGACAAGACGCGATAAGCCGGAGAAAACGGCTGAGGATTAATGAAAGGAGGCTTCGCAAAACGAGAGGCCGAGGAAAGAAAAAAAGCAAACGTAAATGTCGGCTTACCTCTACTGCAGATTTCCATCGCGGATGCGCGTGTAAGCTGCCATACGCGTAATCTTGGCGTCTCGCGAGGGTTCCCAAAAAACACACCAACACAACCTAGATAGCACAGCCTACAGGTTTCTCAGTTTTCTTAGTCCAAGCTTTTCTTTCTCGTCAAGCCGTTTGGCATACCCAGCGCGTGTATTCAGTGCCGTTGCTTTTGCGTCGTCTTAGATGCTGGAATCAGGGGTTACCATAGTCAGTGGATGTCGTAGTTCTCTGGTTTTCCCCCGACTTAGGTGGTGTTGAAGCTTCCAACGTGCAGGAGGAATCGGGGTGAGAGGCAGAGAGATAAAGGGGAAAGGCAGGCGGCAAGGCGACGGCAGGGGCGAAGCGACCAAGTTCACTGTGTCAAGAAGCGCGCTGCGTCGCGGTCACCCGTTAGCGTGCGCGCGCGCGTGTGTGCGTGTGTGTGTCCGTGTGTGTGCCGGGTGGCTTTCGAGGAGGTCCTCGGGCAACCAGCCGCCAAGCAGCGGCTGCCCTCTCTCTCCTGCAGAAGACGCGGCGCGACGAAAACCTGCCCCGTCTTTGCGCGAAATAACGGCAGTTTCAAGAGAGCTCCCCCGCCTCCTCCTCATCCTCCTCCCTCCTCACCCCTCGTCCCCACTGTAACCGTTCTGCATGCAGGGAGAATCGACTCGCGCGAATGTGGAACTGACGGTGTTGGCTTACAATGAACAGTCGAGGCAGAAACCGCTTCATCAGGATGTTGAAGAGCAGAGGGGCGAGGACTGAACCTTGCGGCACACCGTAACTGAATGCATGTTGCACTGCCTGCCGATCTAGACGCCAGTTGTTAAATTACGGAGGTACTGCTTTTTTTTTAAAAGCAAGAGAGCTTGAGAGCTTTTCTGAGTTGGCTTTGCGCCCGTTTTGTGAAATTATAAACGCTGGGCTCCGAGAGAAGTTTTGCCGCCGCCAAACGCCCACCACTGGCGTCTGCTTTGCCCGACATTGTGTCTAGCGCAAGACGCGGAGGTGTTTTTGCTGCTCGCATTCCAAACCAAAAAAGTTAATTGACTTTGGACGTGTTTCGGAGCAGAAAGTTCTCGTCGCTGTTTCTCTCGGTTCTGTCACACGCACCTGTTGGGCCTTCGGAGGCGCGACCGGGAGTCGTGTTTTAGAAGCGACACAGCGTGTACAATTGCCTGGGGAGAAAATTAAACTCAGGGAACTACTGTGCAGTAGGGACGGTACGGGAGCGTCCCAATTTCACAAAATGGCGCAAGAAAATGAAGTGCTGACACCTTCATTAAGATTTTCCAGGAGAAAACTTACGTCAGCGTGAAGTGGTAACAAAGAAGAAAATGAAAATTGACCAGACCTTGCAACAAAAAAAAAAAAAAAAACCGGTAAAACCATACCCCTGGACAGCGAAATCACTGATATTACGGAGCTTCAGGAGGCTTCTGCTGTGACGTCAATGCTATGGTCGCTCATCATCATCATCATTGCCGTCATCATCAACAGCCTATTGGTGTCCCCTACAGGACGAAGGCCTCTCGCAGAAATATCCGGCTGCTCCTATCCTGCTCTATCCGAATCTATACTTTGCCCCGAATTTTCTTATCTCATGCCTATATTCCTCTTATCTCACTCCTTCATTGAGCTCTTTGTCTTTCCAATTTCGTCTCGCGCCTATCTGTAGCCGTTCTGTCAAACGAATGGTCCGCGTGTTGTCCGTCATCCTTATTGCATGACCTGCCCAACCGCACTTTTTTCTCCGAATTAAAACTAGGATTTCCTCCGCCCGAGTTAGTTCTCTAATGCACGACGCTTTTCCTCATTCCAAGTGTTGCCCCTATCATTCTTTTTTTTTTTTCATTGCTCGTTGTGTCGCCGTAAGTTCGCTTTCAAGGCGCTAATCAAGACCACAAGTTTCTGCCCCATATGCTATTATCTCCGGATGGACACATTGGTTACATGCCAGTTTTTTTAGTGACAGAGATGGCTTACTGCTCAGTACCTCAGAATGTTTACCCTGGCCCGTACAAATTCTCAGCTTAATTTCTTTCCCGCTACTTGTATCACCTCTATCAATTTGCCAGAGATTGTTGTAATCATTTACTTCTAGTATTTTATTGCCTACGTTGAGGGGGTGTTTCCGTTCATACTTGCTCATTAACTTTACTTTTCATTTTCTTGCGGTGCAAGTTAGCTTTCAAAGCACAGTTCTTGAGGCATCATCCACACATCCTGTCTTGACCGACTGAATAAAACGATGCAATCCTCAAATCTCACATAGCTCAAGTATTAAAGTATTTCCTATTCATTCGTAACCTCGACGTTTTTCGATTCGACTTCCTTAACACACCCTCGAGAAGGGCTGCAAGTAACTTAGTATAAATGGTGTCACCACGTCTCACGCACCTCCGGGTAACGAACTTCTTAATTTTCAGTTTATTAAGTTCCCGTTTGTCCAGTTTATTACTGACTAGCGATAGTACCCGGCGATGCCCGGGTAAGCCACTAGTTAAACCTGGATGCAACGAGTTGACAAAAATTGAAAATTTTTCGCTACATGCAGGTTTCTAGTTAAGGCTCGCGTAAATTAAGTATAGACGAGACCAAAATGCTACACATCAGTGACGGTGAACTCACCCTTCAAGGAATTTATTTAAGAGTGAAAAACTGCGTGATTTCCGCCTGCTGCCTTCCCACGAGCTTAGTCACTAAACGGCATTCGAAAGAAGCAACGCCACTTACCCCCGTATTCGCAAACGTAACAACAAATGTAATACCCCTGTCACACGGGCACTTTCAATCGCGTATGAAGTGAATCGCGATCGAGTTTTTGAGCGCGCTCGACGCACCGCCGCTGCTACACGGCCCGTTTCAATCGCGATCGAGAAGTTGCAACGGTTGCACTCGTGTACGCCAGAGGGCGCTAACAATGTACTTGCGGCCGGCCTCTGGTAACTTCGCGCGGTCGTAGGTATACGTAACTATGTGAGTGTTACCGCACGCTTATTTGGGTCAAGTTATTTGACACAATTTGTGGCGTTAGTTGAAGTTGTCACCTTCTGTGCCATTACGGAGCGGGGACGAGAGTATCGCCGCTTTCGTTCGATCGCGCTTGGAAGCCTCGATCGGGCTTGAGAAACCAGGATTGAATTTGAGCGGGATCGAGCTCGATCGCGATTGAAACTGCCGTGTAGCAGCCGCCGGTCCGGATTGAGTTCGATCCAGATCGACTCAATCGCGATTGAAAGTGCCCGTGTGACAGGGGTATAATACCCCTGTCACACGGGCACTTTCAATCGCGATTGAAGTGAATCGCGATCGAGTTTTCGAGCGCGCTCGGCGTACTGCCGCTGCTACACGGCACGTTTCAATCGCGATTGAGAAGTTGCACGGGTTGCGCTCGTGTTCGCCAGATGGCGCTAACCATGTAGTTGCGGCCGGCATCTGGTAACTTCGCGCGGTCGTAGGTATACGTAACTATGTAAATATTACCTCACGCTTATTTGGGTCAAGTTATTTGACACAATTTGTGGCGTTAGTTGAAGTTGTTACATTCGGTGCCATTACTGAGCGGGGACGAGAGTATCGCCGCTTTCGTTCGATCGCGCTTGTAAGCCTCGATCGCGCTTGAGAAACCAGGATTGAGTTCGAGCGGGATCGAGCTCGATCGCGATTGAAACTGCCGTGTAATACCCCTGTCACACGGGCACTTTCAATCGCGATTGAAGTGAATCGCGATCGAGTTTTCGAGCGCGCTCGACGTACTGCTGCTGCTACACGGCACCTTTCAATCGCGATCGAGAAGTTGCACGGGTTGCACTCGTGTGCGCTAGATGGCGCTGACAATGTACCTGCGGCCGGCGTCTGGTAACTTCGCGCGGTCGTAGGTATACGTAACTATGTAAATATTACCTCACGCTTATTTGGGTCAAGTTATTTGACACAATTTGTGGCGTTAGTTGAAGTTGTCACATTCTGTGCCATCACTCAGCGGGGACGAGAGTATCGCCGCTCTCGTTCGATCGCGCTTGGAAGCCTCGATCGCGCTTGAGAAACCAGGATTGAGTTCGAGCGGGATCGAGCTCGATCGCGATTGAAACTGCCGTGTAGCAGAGGCCCGATCCGGATTGAGCTTGACCTGGATCGACTCAATCGCGATTGAAAGTGCCCGTGTGACAGGGGTATAACAGGTGTCCGATCCGGATTGAGCTCGATCCGGATCAACTCAATCGCGATTGAAAGTGCCCGTGTGACAGGGGTATAACTTAAGTATCACGTTTGCCTTTTGACACTTTTCGGCGCCTCAAGGCGTTTCATTCAAGGACCAAACTTATGCTAAAAGGACGCCTTTTTGCGAACTTGATGCTTTGTTCCGCACTCAAAATTGCTGAAAGGAGCACTGTACCCCTGGGGCACTGTATACCGGGTGCGATGTTCTTCTTTCTCATCGGCGGAGACGCCATTTAAAATTGCGAGCTTCTCTCGGAAAGACAAAACTTTTTCGTTTTTAAGGCAGCTGAATTTATCACGGACGAATCTACACCACCGATAGCAGTGGAGACTCGGAACTACATGTCGACAGGTCAGGCCTAGCACCTAACCGACACCCCAGTCACACTGGAAACTCGCGGTAGTTTGCGGTGCTTGTGAAGTTCACTAAATTAGTGCCTATTTCTCAAGTCGATTTTTCAGCAGAAATGCAAAAAACAATGGCTCATCAGCGTAGCGAATTGGTTAAATCAAGGTTTACCGTCGCAGCGCCTTCGTTACATAGAGGTCGCAAAAAAAAAATGGGTTTCAATGGGGATGGGAATGGGGAATTCAAAAACATCGTTCATAGAGGTTCGTTACATCCAGGTTTAACTGTATATGCTAATGACACTAGTGTGTATGACGCCTGTTAATTCGTTTCTTACTTGTCATAATTAGCTAGTTCACAACGAAGTTTTCTAACTTCGGGACCTCCTCTGTACTGTAACATTTTATTCATGTAAATGTATACATTCCTGAAATAAAGTTTGATTGATTGATTGATTGATTGATTGATTGATTGAAGTTGCACGCAATTAGGAATTCCCGCCTGTTGTCAATACATGGGCTCGTATCTCGGGCTGTGGAAAGGAAAAGAGATAAAGAGGTAAAGATAAAAGAGATAAAGATGCGCAATCAATATAAGGTTTACACATCGTGTGGTCTTGTAATTAAAATGGCGCTTTATGTAAAGCTTCACCGTTCCATTTTTCTTCTTTTCTTTTTTTTTCCACCACTGCTGCGGGGACCTCCGCGTCAGAGAGTTTTTGCATAATCTATAAATGCCATGAAAAGAAGTGAATTATGTTTCGCAGATTTCCTGATTGCCTGGTTTATGGCTTGTATATGATTCAACGTTGAGAAACCTTTCCTGAAGCCGGCTTGCTCTCTCGGTTGGAGAAAATCTCAGTTGTCGCTTGTGCGAGTAATTCTTACATTTGTAAACACTTTGTAGAGGGCAGAACAACGAACGGGACGAAGTGAAGACGAGACAAACACAAGCGCAATGAACGGGACGAAGCGAAGACAAGACAAACACAAGCTCTTAACGGGACGAAGCGCTTGTGTTTGTAATACAATAGGCTGGTAACTTGTAAGCCTGTTATTTCCTAATCTCTTCGCCGTCATCATTCTTTTGTGTTAGAATTGCGTTCGTGTGGTACATTAAAAGGCATTTCGAGAATGATACAGTGCGACTTCTGCTACAACGTCTCCTCAATGGTGTTATCAGCCAGATTTTACAGATATGTGGCTCTGGGTCGTGAGAACTAGTTTATTTGATTCGTGAGTGCGTGATCGAAAACGATGGTAATGCCAACCCAAGAAAAGCGACTCGCACTATACCGCACTGGCCTTATAGAACAGCTACCAAACTAATTTTTTTCTCCGCTTAGGAAAACCTTCCGTACAGCGCGCAGCTGCATGCCAGGCTGAACTTATCCGCTCCAAACTAACCTGCTTGTGAAAGATGAAAAATGAACATCCTAGAACTAGACCTAGACGCAAAGCCTCTTAGCACAACACCTCGTATGGCTGGTAAACGGGTCGTCGTGAATCATTTTAGATCGTGCGAGCTGTCTCATAGCTATTCATTTGGCTTGTCTTTAACGAAGTTGTACGCTTACAAATTCACCCGCCTTCCATTTATTCCCCTCCACAGTGATATAAAAAAAAAATAACGCTTCTTCTTCCTCTTGTCCTGAAAAACTCAGGATGACTCCTAACCACGGAGAATCCTTGCAGCCGCACTCGTAAGATTAATTCACCTGCGCGATAGTATCCCGCTTTCGATGCGGAACTTCAACGGTTCGGCACGCCGCAGGCACCTCGTATATCCAAAGCAGAACGCGGCAAAGGTCACCTCGACAAGAACGTGTGTACGTTGTACAATCGGACGGCCGAGAATAACACAGCCACGGGTCTACCCTCTGGTTTTTGTACCGCGCGCTCCGAGACGCGCTCGTATACACGAGTCGCGATATACGGCTCCGGCAACGAGAACAGACAACGGGGGACGACAGATTCGTCGCGCACGTGAAGCGAATGCGTTTGCGCTGCACGTCAGGGTTTTCTGCCCGGAATAAAACAACGGCGCGGTGGGAAGGTCGCGCAGGATGGAGAGCGGGAGGACGTACAGTATGTGTTTGTGTTTGTGTCCGGGCGTGTTGTGTGCACTTGGAAGAAGTGGAGCAATGGCCTGAGCACGCCATTCAAATTAAGCTGCTTGTCAAGAGCGACGAAACGTAAAACAAAAAACGCGCCCTCGACGCGTCGGAGAGCTAGCGAAGGATCACAAAAGGCGACGGAAATCGCTCGTATTTTGCGTGCGGTTTTTCAGCGAGCTGGCAGGGTACCCAAATACGCTTTGGTGGTCGAACTAATGGGCTTTCAGTAAGTGCGACGGAATATTACACTCTTAATAAAAAGGTCGTAAAAGGGTTGTAACGGCCGTAGCTACTATCTCTTTACGAACTTTACTACCCGCGGTACGTTACGCAGGCTCTGGCACTAGCAACTGCATTGTTGAGAAATTAACTGGGTGTAGGAAGTAGTATACACTTGATTAAGGTAGTGCTTATGACTAGGCGATGCATGGCCAGTTAGTAAACGCATGTAGCTCAGAAGGGTGTTATCGCTAGGGCTTTACTAGTGAAGGTAGTGGAGCTTACTGCCTGCTTCAGTTAGTAACCCTGACCAGTGCTGCATTTACTACCTCCAGTTGCTTAGTACCTTGTGTATACTGGGACAAGTAACCTGTTAGTGTTCCGTTAGTGAATGCCACAACCTTTTTTTTTTAGAGTGAGGTAAGTATGCTGGTCGCTAAATTGTGAGTGAGCGAGAGAGTGAACGTTACGCTGTGTCACGTCGTGCAGCGTAATGCTACCCAAACAGAGGTGATGATAAGCCTAGCATGTCAGTACCTCCAATTATACCACATGCATTAATAAAGTTTTAGGAAATGCTCCCAAAGACTCCGTACAGATGGTTAACCATGCCAAGCTATAATTTGCGTTTGCTTGCGTGTTGCGCTCCTTCCGTTGCGAGACTACGTCATCTGCAAACCCAGCCGACCTCTCCGTCCTTACTCTAACTCCTTGCAAACCTGTCTCTTTTTTTTCAGGCGTCCGGTTTGGCCGGAAAAGATTGTTTGCGTACACAGGACCGCCGCATCATTACTTCCTTTCGTTCAGGCATATAAAGCTTCGCTTTAAGTGTTAGCTGCAATTTCAAAGTCAGCGTCGATCCAGGAAAACTAGGCAAGAGTGTGCCAAGCTTGCCGTTCAGTTACGCTGCAGCCTTGCGGAGTGCCGGCGTCCTCGGCGCTGTCAACACCGACAGACATACGTGCCGCCTATCACGCGAGACGGCATTGTTTGCGGACGAAACGGCAAGACACGAGCGCGTCGCCGCCGGCCAAAATGCTGCTCTGCTTCCCCACACGTCGATCGGATCCGCCGCAAATGTTTATGCAACGCCTAAGGAAGAATATATTAAGCAACAGGAAATAAAGGCGGTGGGCGCGCAAGCTTACTCTTTTCTTATTAGCATAAGCCCCAGAGGAAAATGAGCAGTGAGCTGTCGAGAACAGCGGTCCCTTTGCCCCGTGAACGAAGAAAACTTCGCTATATCGGTGGCGTGGACCGTAACGCCTACGCATACGTGCTTGGCGAAGGGTCTAGGATAGAGTGTACGCCGTCCGTAGCTTTGTTTTGAAAATGTCCTATCGCAGCCCCGATAGCCTTCGATTAAAGGACGCTGGAAATCCAATTTCGTTGTAGGTGTTTATCCGACATATTTATTTATTATCATTTACAGAGAACCCTGCAGCGCTGAGGAATTATAGCAGGGGAGTGGGTCGCAAAATACAAATGGCAATAAAGTCAATGGCACAGTCACTGTTTTGTCAATACGTAATATCTAAAAGGGAACACACAACTAAAGAGCACTCAGACAATGGCAGCATCACAATTCACTGAGCAGGCGAGCGAAGTTCGCAATACTGCTAGCAGAAACGATGTCGGCTACCAATTCATTCTACTGCGATATAGTCAAGAGAGAGAGGGGAATTTTATTGAAATGAAAAAAAACACAGAAAGGTCGGCCTGATGGTAGTATATCTGGCCAGCTATCCTGTGTGTGGGAAGGGAAAGGGGAGGAAAGAGTGTGGATAGAGGACGAGAGAGATGAAGATGGCGGAGAAATAAATAAATGGCAATGTATAGAAGATGGGAAAAAAGAAAACATGGACAAGGCTTCATACGACTAAGAAGAAGTGACAACTGGGCTAGTTGGTATTGGATTTGAAACATCGTGAAGGTAGCGCACTTACACACGGAGACTAAGAAAAGAGACTACAAACCACAGGGCTGACTGTGAGTCAAACCACATTGAGTCAGCGCTGTGGTTTGTCGTCTCTTTTCTTAGTCGCCGTTTGTAAGGGCGCTACCTTCACGATGTTCCAAAACTAAGTCATTGCATAAATAGGGTGTACGGTATCGGTATAGCGTGGCCAGCACCCTCAGAGTTCAAATTAAAACATACCGGTTAATCGCTTAACTAATCTATTGACAATTATTATTTGCAAAACGCAAAAGTATGCACGCTGACAAAAGGGATTACCGAAAATGTTGAACCATGGCACCAGGCTCCGCACAGAGCCATGCGTGAGGCGCTTAAACAATGTGTCACTAGACACTGCTGACAAATTAATACGTTCGATAATGACAGTATTTGAATTAAACAAGAAATGAGCCACGGCAAAAACGTACATCCCTCAGATTCAAACTACACATTGGATTAAAGCAAAATTCTCACACAGTATGCGGCTTTCTCGGAGAACAACGACAGCGGTAAATGTTATGAAGTATGATAAAAAATCAAGGTGTCTTTCTTAAGAGAAGCATGGTTAAAACGCGAAGCCATGTAACCTGGGCCAAATCCAAAGTCCAAAATTCATTGTCCCAAATTTCAAAGCCGACGTCTAACCCCACACACCAAAAATCCACCCGTGCTTAGAAAATGCATCATCATCATTACCATCACCACCATCCCACCGCCACTATCATTATCATCATAGACAACATCATCATCGCCGTCGTCGCCATCTCTTTCCCGCAGTGCGTTTAAAGTTGGCTTTCCAGACGTGTATTTCATCATCAACATCGCTTTGCTGCAGTGTGTTTAAAGTCCGCTTTCCTGCAGTGCGTTTTACTCGGGCGAATAACGTCATCGGTAAGGTATAGAAAGCTTCGCCTTAAAAAAGTAACCCCGCATCTGCTTGCTCCGCTGTAAATGTCGTCGAAAGACGGTAGTCTTCTGCCGCCGCTAGCACGTAACACCCTCTCCCCTACTCCATCCCATTCCGCCTCCCATGATGAATGAAACGGACGTCTGCTCAGTTTAATTCAATTTTCCCGCCTTCGCACAGCTCGCGCTCCATATGTTGGCTGGGACGTTTTGTATCTTTTGTGCTTGGACCTGCAGCTCAAGCCGGCATCTTTTGTTTTATAGATTTCTTTCATCTTGCGTCCCTCTGACACCGTCTTGAACGCGTTGCATTATTTTTCTTTTTTATTTTTTTGAAATCGTGAAAACCGGCACGACGTGTATTCTCAATTGAAATAATGCTGCTGCTCTCCGTTAAGAGTGGTGGCTCAGGCTTAATTTGCGCTGAACAATATTGGCATGCTAGCGCCTTCAGTACTTCGGTACGGCCTTGCCTATATATGTATACTTCGTGTTCAAGCATTCCTCCAACACGTTTTTGCACGGGTGGTTGTATCCACTTGCAGACAGGCGGACGGGCGGACGGACGGACGGACGGACGGACGGACGGACGGACGGACGGACGGACGGACGGACAGACAGACAGACACACAGACAGACCAAAGTTTTCACGTTTAGGAACACCATCTTTAAAAATGTTGAGTCCGTTCGTTAATCTCACATTGCTCTAAATGCTGTGAAGTTATGCCTATTAACTTGCCAGTTTCCACGGCGCCTCACCCGCAACTGTCCACACAACAGCAAAGTTGCACAGGCTAACGCCAGGGACAGGTTCGGCTCTGCGATGCAGTGTGTGTTGTGTTCTAGCCAGGCGACCCGTGACAGAAGAGGGCGGTCTCTGGGATTCAGTATAGCGCGCCAACAGCCCAGGGCAGTGTGTTGAATAACCGCGGCGCCACGCTGGCGACGGTGACATAATGGGCAAAGCGCCCAGCATCTCCTTCTCCTTTGTTATTTAATTATCCTTATTAAACGTACCCCTAGTCGAAACCAACCTTCTTATCCTGTTTTTGTGTTGTTGTTGTTGCTGTTCTTTCGTGCATGAAGACGACGCATGGCGCCGCACACTCCCATCTACACAGGCAAAGCGCGCGCTCTGGGGAACAACAGCACGGGCTAATTGGCCGTTTCTGTTTCGTCTGAGCCGCGTCGCCCTTCCACTCATTTCCTTCCCTCCCGTGCTGAGCCACTCCGAACGACTCTTCCCCGATTCAAAACTTCGCGCCTTTACCAGCACCTCCTCTCCGGTTCGCACACTCATCAGTCCGTGACCAACCGCGGTCATCTTTCTATCTCTTTCTATCTCTCTCTCAGACGGCGTTCTGTTTGCCTCCAATTAAGCTTCCACACGTCTACCGGCATTTCTTCTGTCCACCATCCAGCAGCCTTCGCAATTTCTATATTTATACTTAGTTTCAATTCTTAGTTTCAAATCAGTCTCTACGAATGTATACTTCGTTTCAGTTCATCGTTACCACGAGAAGCTCTCGAACGCATCGCTGAAGTCTGGTGTGTCTGTTAACACCCTCTGGGATTTGTAGACGTGTATTTTGCCTGTGCCGATTTCTCTGCGAATCCGTTCCCTCTAAGGCATTCCCTCTCACCCCGCAGAGGCTCTCGGGATATCAATAAACATGGTGCACTGAGGCTTCTTGGGTTATTATTACTACTCTCAGTCTGGATGCCCCCATAGCGTGCTTCCAGCCCATACGCAGTAGGGCCTCAATCATTTGCCCATCTATCACTCCTCCCGTCCCTTTAATTTCTCTTCCTCCACCTCCGCCACATTGTATATTCTCGCCCGCTAATTTCTTTCGCTTCTTGTTTATCCCGCGCCATAATGCGCGCTGTACACCCCACCACGTCTTCCTAGACACACACTTCCAATGCCACAAGACCCCCGCGATGCTTTATGACGTCACTGGTCTCCTTTTCACCTAACTCGGCCGTTATGGGTTCTCAAGACTTGAAGAAGTGAGTGTGATATCAGTCGCGCACTCGAGGCGAACGTGGAGGGGACGACGTAAGCTACCAGCGCCTTGCCGAGACTGAGCGGTGTTGCGACTTGGCACCGCGCACTCGAGCTGGACCGGCGCCTATTGCGAGCAGTACGCAATTATAACTCATCCGACGTCGTCTTAGCTCTCTCTCTCTCTTTCTCCATCTCCCCTGCCGCAGCGCTGGGCACCCAAGCTCTCACCTGTGCATCCTGTCTGCGCGCCCCCGACGCTGTTCTTCGTCCTATGCGGGCCCCGTGGACGCCGTGGCGTGCTGCGAAAACAAACTGCCCTTCCCGTAATGCGTGACGCAAGGGGTCGTTAGTAAAAGGGCCCAGGGGTGCACCGAGATCTCCGGGACCGCTTATTGCGTGCAGGAGTGTCCCTGCTGCTGAGGGCCTTTGCCACGGTGATTATCTCATTTAAGGAGCCCGAAACGTTCGAGGCACCCTTTGGATACTGAAATGCCGGTTTTGAGCACCTGCCTGGCTGGGAAAATATCCCAAGCACGATGTGAAGGCGGTGCCTTGTCTCTCGGTAAACTTGGACTCTTGGTTTTTAAGATCGTCGGACAGGCACTTGGAGATTCGTAACCAGAGATCGCCGACCAAGGGTTATTAAAAAAGAGACGTTTCGGCTTCCATGCGGAAGCCTTGTTCACTAACTCAGAGAGTCAGTGAAGAAGGTTTCCGGGTAGAAGCCGAAACGTACCTCTGCTTTAATAATATTAACATTCGGTCGGCAATCCCCCCGTTTTTTAACTACGAATCTTATACCCTACCAGGCGAGATTCCGTGAAACCGTAGATTTCAGGCACATGGAGAACAGTGCGCCGGTATTTGAACATTCGAACCACCTGCACGAAGATTCAACATACCTACAGCCCTCAGGAACCGTGTGTACCCTACGGCCACGCGTACGACGCTCCCCAGAGTGCACGTCGGTGCACGGAACTATATATACCGCTGGGTCGCGCTGGAACGGAGCGCGGCTACAGGTCAGCAGTGTACAACAAAAGAAAGGCGCGCGCTATTGCTGGCTCTTCGGTTGTTTTCATGCGCCTCGTCGGAGCCGCCGCGGCACGGAAAGTAGGAGAAACATCAGCACGCAACGTTGCTTACCGTGGACACACAAACACAGCGTGCACTCGCCTATAGCGGCGGGGCGTTTTCGAGAATTTCGTTGGGCGCTAAAGCGTCGTGTCCGCCTCTGTGTACCTAGCCCAGGTAATCCTCGGGAATGTTGTCTGCCGTAGAAGGCGGTGTTCGAAGAATCGTAACATCCATTTCCACTTAGCTGAACACCAGGGCAGGGTAAGCAAGATACGCCGGAAGACGCGATATTTTTGAAGGAATTAACGATTGTTATCATCGTGTATACACGGGCACGTTTGTTATCCTCAAAGTGCTGAGTTCTCTCTGTTTTAGGGGGGCTCAGAAGTGCGCGTTAGCGGGATTTCACGTGGAGTGATGGTGCGTGGCATCGCACCACATTGTCGTGATCAGAGCGTGAAATCGCATGCGATAGCCCGCGCAAAAGACGTGGTTTGTGTCCGCCATGTGCCAACACGTTCAGAAGTCTTGCCGTTCTGACACGGGGCCCTAAAGGAAGAGTTAGACCTCATGCACACGGGCGTCCCTTGACGTGCATCTGGACGTATCGGGGCAATCTCGTGCTGTGGAGAGACGGACACATCACTCACTCACTCACTCACTCACTCACTCACTCACTCACTCACTCACTCACTCACTCACTCACTCACTCACTCACTCACTCACTCACTCACTCACTCACTCACTCACTCACTCACTCACTCACTCACTCACTCACTCACTCACTCACTCACTCACTCACTCACTCACTCACTCACTCACTCACTCACTCACTCACTCACTCACTCACTCACTCACTCACTCACTCACTCACTCACTCACTCACTCACTCACTCACTCACTCACTCACTCACTCACTCACTCACTCACGTGCTCGGAAGATTCAGATTTTTATGCCTCCAGGCAGCATCTTGAGCGGCAACGCAGTAGACACAGACATGAAAGAAACAAGACAGGACGACGCTGCAGGACGACGACAGAACGACCGTCCTGTCATCTTCTCTCCCTTGTATCTATGTCTACTACGCTGCCGTTCAAGATGTTTAACTAATGCCAACTTGCCCAAGTGTCGATCTGTGCAGCATTCCACTGGCTCAGCAGTTCATCAGTCCAAACATTCATGTGTGTCCTCAGACAGCAATATCCCGCTCCTTTCGGTGCGTTTTGCTTCGGCATCTGTGATAAGGTCACAAGAGAATCTCGAACCTTGTGTCCGTGCTTGTACTCGTCCTCGCACTAGTGCTCATACTCCCGGTTCCGTTCGCGTTATCACTCCTGCACCTGTCCTGGTTCCTAACCAAGTGCTATTGTTCCCAACATTTGTTCAGAGATGTCTTCCACGCACACATCATTCCTTCGATGACCTCAAGGTATGGGCAGCCTTTCTTCATTGCCATACGCCGCGGTTCCGCGCCCATTGAAACGATGAAAAGCTGCGCCTGGAACTAAAATTTTCACTATACTCGGTGACAACTTGTGGGGATCCTGACGCCCAAGCCATTGCGCGATCACTGGGTTTGTGGCGTTGCGCGGCGCTTTTCCCCTCTCTCCCCGTAATTCCGGCTCGTCTCGGCGCCACTGTGCACAGCCGAGCCGTCTTAAACTCCTGCCTGAGGTGAAGGCTGCCGTTGCGGCTATAAAACACTGTCACGCAGCGGGCGCTCCGCCCTGGTAGTCGAGCTAACCTCACCTCATTGGTCCGTTTGAACGATTCCCGAACACCACCCTCGCCGGGACGCGAACGCGCGCCCTGCGCGGGGGTCCGTTCGGGGAGACGCTTCCAGGACGCCGAAGGCGTTGGCCGAAGGTATGTGACGCTTTCTTTACCAGCCGGCTGCAACTCTGTTGCGCCGGCGAAAGCCCACCAGCCCTTCCGGCTGCTGCCCGTGCCTAAGGCTGCTCCTGTTGCCCCTACGCTTGCATATAGTAAGGCCGTACCTACCACTCGACGATCACGCCGTGCGGTACGCGCCTGTGAGCGAATGGGCCCGTCTCTCTCGCTGCTGCGAGCCGATCTGGCCAGCACGGCGATGCGCGCGCGCACAACGTGCGCGCACCCCGGAATTTGCCCTGAGCGAAAGAGCCCATTGGCTTTGCGCCGACGACGCGCACACTTGCGCGTGGCGCCCCATCGCCCCATCGCCCCTTTCACCTAACGGGAAGTACGTACCTGTACTGTAAATTATGTAATTGGGGGTGTGCAAAATATGTGACTAGAATGTTAGTATAAAATAAACGTCTTCCCTCCGTACCCTGAGCATATTCCTTTGTCGCCCCCTTCTCCACCTGCCCAACCGAGGCGGTGTTAAGTTGACGCGACGGCGTTTCAGTATCGTGAGCGTGCTCAAACAGCTCGAACCCGCGGTGGTTCCTCGCAGTGTGCATGAGTGCATGCCTTGTGCAATGCTGGGGTTATGCATATTGTGAGGTAGAGAGACCACAAACTTAAGAACGACACCGGAAAATGCCGCTGTGCCTTATCACCGTAGCCGGATGTTTCTCCGCACGGCGCAAGTAGGGCGTTACTGGGAATATTTTGAACATGGCGTGAGCCGTTCTCGTGATTTTTTGGACTTAAATGCTTATACACGACTCCAGTGACGACAAACAAAATGCGTGATATAAAGCAGACGATACCACGCATTCATAGGAAACCCCTTTCAAAACGCGCGCGCACTGACGCCACGGGTCCGGCACTTTGGCGGAGTGATACACTACATGAGGTGGTGCCGTTCTTGAGTTGTAACCGAGTATACCAATTCCGCCTGGAACTCCGTGGCCTACAAGGACGCGCACGGCCCTTCCAGAAGCGCAAGCTACAACGCCCTCGACCAGGACCACCCTGCCGTTCCGTGCCATGCACCGCGCTCAGTTTTAGACCGTAATCCGCTGCCGCTGTGGAAACAAGGAATTCGGAGGGCGTCTCCCAAATGGGGCCTGCGACGGACGCAGTCCCAGACCAGCCGGCGGTCGGCAATAAAGGCACTCGAAGTAACCGACACAAAAAAAGCAACCGTCAGCCCGCAGCAGCCAATTTCGAAGCCATCTCTTTACCACGAGGAAACGAATTCGTGGGTTCTGCTCTCAGCCGGCACGCAGCACGCTGCTCGCACCATTAGGTCGCGCCGACAAGGAAACAGGACAATACCTGCGCGCGTGCGGTCGCCAAAGCGTATCGCCCGACCGCCAACTCCGCGATGGCGCACGCACGCGTGGAGAGTTCGGGAGGAGAAACCAGCAGGCAGGAGAAGATGAAGCTGGCGCGACGACGTTCGCGCTGATTCGCGCGAAAACGTCGGTCGTCGTTGAGGACGGCCCTTCGCCATCTCCGCGTTCATCTCCGCTGCGCGGCGAAAGCGGTGAAAACGGCTGCGCCCGAGACGCTTTCGTTTCCCCGCGAGGATTGGAAAACGAGCCTCGATTTTCACTGCTCCCATTACGTGCAATTTCGCACGGGTCCCGTCGGTTCGCAGCCCCACTCACTCGAGGTAGGGCGGAGAAGTGAATTCTCAGCCATGTGCAATATATACGCCTCCTCTGGCTTATACCACTACCATCGCGGGGAACTTAACAGGGCCTTTGGACAGCGGGTCTGTGCCGTATATGTGATGTTATCCGGTACACGAGGAAGAGTGCAGTGGTGATTGTTGCGGTGGGGGCTAAACGCAATTAAACCGTCTAATACGGCGGTTGCTGGGTGTACAGTGAGCAACACCCTTGTCTATAACACTGAGTTCAACTTCAACTCGTTACCTCTCAAAACTTCAGGCTCACACTTTCCACAAAAAACGTTGAGGTCAATATATATGGTCAAGATTTCAGAATGACACAATAGTTTTCTTCAAATGCTTTTTGGTCGAGGCAAGATAAAGCTATAAGTATGAAACCGGTGTTATAGACAAGGGTGTTGCCCTCTGTACATTGAACTAGCACTAAGGAAGGAACACGGAAAGAAAGAAAAACATGTGTTCTGTCCTATAGAGCCGGTACAGTGTACCTAGCATCCGTTAACCAAGTAGCCAAACTATCCGTCCATAACTGGTACGGGGGTGTTTGGTGCAGCCTAAATTACTCTGAGAGATGTAAATCAGGGGTCGGCAACCTTTTGAGTCGGACAGCCGAATTGCATGAAGCCGACTCGGCGCGGGCCGGACGGAAAACAAGGAAGTGGGGGGGCTGTGGAGGCAAAGAGAAAAAAATTTGGAGAATTGACAGAAGGCACCAAACTGCAAAATAAACTATGTTTATTTGGAAGCGATCTTTCTTTGCTCCTGTCTTACCCCCTTTGAGGTCAAAACTGCTATGTCAGCCTTCAGATAGGAAGTGACAAGGGGAGGGGGTTCTGACGCGGTGCTGAGGGCCGCATGCGACTCGCGGGCCACAAATTGCCGACCGCTGATGTAAATCAATCCTGAGCCGCCGAGGTGTGCTTCAGTGGCTTTAAACTCCAAGGTAGAACTGCCTATAAACTAGCAATGATCGTGCGAACGCTAGCTGATGACTTCGGTTTCGGCACATCTCTAATTGGGCGTATAGGGAGTTGGGTCGAAGTACAATAAAGTATCAAGTTTAGCTTCATAACGAGCCGTGGGAAAAACAATTATAGGAGCAACGTTGCGGAATAGGAAACTCCAGTGGGAAATATGCGAGATCAAATTAACGGAAATAAGTGTAGTTGAAATGGGCATGTAATAATGCTGAGTACTGACATTAGATGGACCGACAGGATAACAGAATGGCCACAGAGACGCTATTGGAAGCAGAAGGAGACCGATAATTCGATAGGGGTGGGGGGGGGGTGAATGGATGGATGTATCAAATTGTTGTTAAGCAACAGGTTCTGCGGTGGGATAATAAAATCATGAGGCAAAGAATTGATTAGGACAGCGCAGAATATGAGCAAGTGAAAGTCTATTGATGAGGCCTCTGAGACAAAGAGAAGAGCATTTTTTATTCGACTTCTGCCCCTCACCCTTCCCACCCACACACACAAAAAAAAACCGGCGAGTAAAAAAATCCCGGGCCATCTCAACTAACGTGAAACCTCGGAGGGGCGTAGCATGCAGTGTATAAGTGTATTCTTGGCGCCTTGGAGTTTTTGCCCACGGAGATTAAACCGTTGAGGGTGGAGATATACAGCATTGCTGTAAAAGTCTCGTGTCTTTGAAGCACGAAACTTTCTAGCGCGAGGAGTAAACGAGTGTCCCGGTGTTTTTTTTAGTATGGGTTACGAAGCGTTCCAGCGCGAGGCGTTAGCGAGCGTCCCGATGTTTTAGCTCCGTGACTACATGAGACGACGATTACGACGACGACAGGAGACGCCAACAGCCCCAGCCCCGAAGGGTCTTCGCCCCTAAAAAAACATGAACCCACCCGTCTAACGACGACAATGGTTGAACGCGAAGCTTTGTCGTGATGGATTATTTGGTTGGGCAATCCCACACTGCGAATGTGTGTTACTCTGGAGGTACACACCACTTCTCTAGAATACCCACAGCCACTCTCGGGTGTGCACTCCGTAGGCCTAACGTTTGGGTTTGGGGTGTACGGTGCGAATCGGCGCCTCCTGCTTGGCGTTCGCTTTGACCATATATCGAAATGGAGCAATCGGATATATAGACGCCGGCTTCATTACGCGAGCGACCCAGGTTCGGTTCCGGCTACGAAAAGCGTTTTTTTCTTTCACTTAAGCCACGATTATTCATCATCATCGTCAGGGAGAAAAGTACGGGGGGCAGAACCTCGAGTTTTATATTGTGACTGTCACTTCTTTAACTCTTAAGCCTTTCGCAGATTGAAGGGACCCTGCAACACTTCTTCCAACTTTTTTCGAAATCTTTAATGCCTGCAGAACGCAGTCAACCAACGCATCTAGTACTTAGATTAGGGGGTCGCCAAGTACCTCCCCCAAAATGACTGTTCTATGCATATCACATAAATTATAGACTTGCTCAAAAGACTTTTCTCTTTTTCCCGGTCTTGGCGTTCTTCGACCGCCGGAACTACGTCATTACAGCGGTGTAGCGGCTATTGGCCGGCTTTCCTTCAGGTACAGCAATGAACGCGTTCGATGACCACTTTAGAAAGAAAGCACAAAAGCAAGGTTAAAAAGTAGGGGCCCCAAGATTGATCCCTGAGGGACACCCCTATCAAGATAGTAAGTGGTAGGCTGATGTGTCATGGGGGTTGAGATGAATCGGGCGGTGCGGCAGGAAGTTCCGAACCCAGGCTTGAGCCTTCTGACTCGGAAAGGCAAGTGCGAGTTCTTGTAGAATGCCTGGTTGAGTGCGAGGACATGGTCACGCAATTCCTTGCAGGATGTCCTATTAATGACACGTCTAAGCAGCCACAAGTAATCGTGAGTGCCAATGTGAGGACGAAAACCTGTGAGTGCAGGATGAAACCAGCCTGTACGCTCGAGATGATAATCAAGCCTATTATTGATAAGTCGTTCAATAACCTTACAGATGACGGGAGTTAGTGAAATAGGGCGGAGGTTCTGGGGATTGCGAGAATCCTTGCCGGGTTTGGGAATAGGGTGGATGATGGTGACCCGGAGGGAGTCAGGGACCTCCCCTGAGTCCCATAGCTTGTTCACCGATTGCAGTAAAACACCTAGGCCTTGCGGGGGGAAATTGCGGAGGTTTCCCCCCGCAAGGCCTAGATGTTCTGCGATGAATCGCGTGGCTCGTACTCTGGAGCAAGACACTGCCGCCTACACCCCTACACCCCTACGGCCTACACCCGTTACGTCATTTACAAATGGACAGCCCCTGCAGGGTCCGAGCTCCACCACTGCCCACACTGTGGTTGTGATGGCACACCAAATTTATTTCATCTAATCTAGCTCTGTCTCGCCTTCGAGAGAGGCCGTGCGCAGCTTTTAGCCATTGACCCGGTACCTACATCCGAATCCGAACACATACGCCGGGTGCGAGAAAATCCACCAGCCCTTGCAAAGATTGCTGAATGCGTTCTTGAGAATGGTCTCTTTAAAATGGTGTAGCAGCTTGTCCGACTCCCCTAGAGTGCACCAAGCATGCTCCATCTGCCCGGTTTATGTGCGAATAGTGAGAAGAAAACAAGCTAGTGAACTGTGAACCGCATATGAACAGCGAGCATTTGAATTAATACGCAGAGAAAGAGAACTGTGTGAACAGGGAGCACCGCTGAACTGCTCTTTCCCCTACCTTTTTACCTCTCTCCCCCCAGGGCATCTGGCCTTCTTACCTCAATAAAGCAATTCTCTCTCTCTTTTCACAAAAGCAAAGCAGAAACGGAAGGTGTAGTCGCTGCGACGAGCAAATCACGCAGTCCCGCTCCGTGCTGGCGATCACTATATCTTTCCCAGTGCATCCGGTCGCAAAGAAGAGTGAAAGTGTTTATCGAAAGTGTTGCAGAGCTTCTTTAACTTTAAGCCAGACATAGTTTAAGCTTCACCAAAAAATTTTCTGTTTTTTCTTTCTGTAAAGCGACGACCATAGCATTGGCCACCACAGACCGTCAACATTGGGGGCCAAGCTGTTTGTCAACAAAACGCGCGCGGCGACTGACAAGTCTCGTTCCTCAATCCAACGAGCCACTATTCTTCTCGTCGGTGCCGACACAGACGACCTTGCCAACCCCTTCCGTCTGTCGTCCCGCCGAATGAAATTCCTGCCGTTTTGTTTGGTTCGAGTTAGTCAAGTTTCGTGCTCTACCAAGTAAAATATAATACTAACCCCAACCTTACTCCCGTGGCTTCTTTTTCGCCGCTGATCAACGGGGTCACATGAATATTGGAATCTGTTTCCAGACTAGGCGGGCGGACTAGAAAATAAAGCAAAAAAAGGAAAAATGAATGCATGGTTGATCCCATCGGGACGCCGAAAGGAGAGAAAAAAAGAGAGCTAACACGCCTTCCCGAGCCCTTTCATTACTGTCCTTTTTTTTTCTTTCTTCAACGAATGCATTCTCTGTCTTGCTCAACGAGCGTTCGTTCCGTGAATGTGCACTCGACATCGATCCGAGGTGATAGCGCGGGTGTAGAGATGCGTTGGCTCTTAAAAATTGGCGGGAAATCAATGCGTAGTCGAGTTCTTCGCACCTAGTTTGTCAGGTTAGATTTATTTGCTGCTGTATTTTATTTATGAATCTTTTGACCGCCTTTTTATACGCTGCCGCATGAGTCGGGGTCTCGAATATGAAAATTTCACTAGTTCGCTATTCCTGGGCTTGAAGAGCGGTGCTGACACAACATCTCGGTCGATAAAGGCAATTCACAAATAAGAAAAAAAAAAAAGTTTGCCCACTAAAAGAAACGTTGAAATTTAAAAGTTATAGACAGCCCAATATATGTGGCTGCACTCATAATTTAGACTTGCTTAACACCCGCCGCGGTGGCTCAGTGGCTAAGGCGTTGCGCTGCTGAGCACGAGGTCGCGGGTTCGATTCCCGGCCGCGGCGGCCGCTTTTCTGATGGAGGCGAAAAGCAAAAATGCCCGTGTGTACGAGATTTCGGCGCACGTTAAAGATCCCCAGGTGGTCAAAATTAATCCGGAGCCCTCCACTACGGCGCGCCTCATCGCCTGCGTTGCGTCGGCGCGTTAAACCCTACAATCAAATCAATTAGACTTGCTCAACAACTGGAAAAAGCGCCACCTACCACTGTTCTTTGGAGAAAGCAAGCTGAACATAATTTATTATTAAAGACGTTCTTTGGCTACTAAAATGCATAAATTTTGGTCTGTCTGTCTGTCTATCTGTCTATCTGTCTGTGACTCGATTCAGCCACGCGGCCAAAGTGTAATAAAATGTGCTCAATAGTCTTATATAATCACAGCCAAATCTAAACATCTAAGTCCGGTGTCAGTGTTCATACTTGTCAACATTGTTGAACAAGAACAAAACAATACGCAAATATAAGGCAGAAAATCAATACAGAAGTGATAGTTGCAGTGTTCCTTTATTAAAAAATTTGTGGATGCTTGGTTTTTGCGATAGCAAATGAAATACCACATCAACGGCAGAAAACCGTCGCCTGCTGTTTCCAGCGCTATACTTCCTGGTGGAATTTAAGAAATCAAAGGGCAATAGCAACGAAAGGTTGCACTAGATAGCTTCCACGTCCCGCGTGGAACGCAGTGCAGTAGGACATCGTGGTTCTATAAATGTTGTAGTATAGGGTGCCTCAATTCACACGCGTCTCCGCCGTACGGCAGCGCTGCCATCGAGACACCTGACTTGGAGCAGTAGAATGCGGTAAATTTAAATTGACTTAAGCAAATATACAGCGTGTTATCTCGGGAGGAACGAGACGGGAGAGGAACAGCATGACAGGTGAGCGGGAAAGAGAAGGGAGGCCTTTACTTGGCAGGAGCGCCAGTCGACTATCGTCTTTCGGCGACATTTGCAACGAAAGGAGCAGATACGGGGCCACTTATTATGATAACATTTCAAAATTGATATTGTCAATACTGTCGAAAGAAGGTTTTGCTGGAATTCACACCAGAATGTGTGTGAAGATCAATTTCCTGTAGGGCACAACTACGCGCTGAAGCTCGACGAAGCCTGTGAAGCTGCACATAACTGCGGCAGTTATCCTATCGCAAGCGTACTTATCACAGCTGCTGGAAAATTTTAAATGACGAATTTTTTTTTCTCTTCAAAAATCTTTGTTTCTTGAAGCCTGTTGTATCATCGCTCAAATGTCAAGCTCCCCGGTATACGGCGCTTAGCCAAATGGTTCACGTCCCGATACCTTAATCGACGTTGATTGTAGTTTTCCGAAACTTGACAGATAACCCCCTCGACTACGCCGTATTCTTGGCGAAGACGCGTTCTTCCCAGTCCACGATCGTTAGGGAGCCAACGGAGTATCTGTGTAAGTAATAGAGGAGAGCTCGCCGTTAGAGCTATATAGCACTGGTTTTTTCCGGGACTCATTTCCCGCTCAAGATAACATAATATGACGACGTATGACACATTCTTTGTCCTTTAGACACTCCACTTTCAATGGTAGCATAACATTGGATCCGAAGTTTGTGTTGGAGAGGTGAGGATGTTCATCCCCTCCTCCTCGGAAGTTGAATAAGACTTCGCCGACCGTTTATTGTTGAGATGATGATGACGATGATGATGATGATGATGATGGATATGGCAATTAAGATGGGGGTGGCATGACGTTTGCTTCGAACCACGCGTACACCGTATCATCACGTGACATGCGATTCCTGGCATTCTGTAGACTATCAACAACACGGCGCCACCAAAAGCAAAAATGCCCGTGTGTACGAGATTTCGGCGCACGTTAAAGATCCCCAGGTGGTCAAAATTAATCCGGAGCCCTCCACTACGGCGCGCCTCATCGCCTGCGTTGCGTCGGTGCGTTAAACCCCACAATCAATCAATCAATCAATCAATCAATCAATCAATCAATCAATCAATCAATCAATCAATCAATCAATCAATCAATCAATCAATCAATCAATCAACACGGCGCCACCGCTATTATAACTGTGGCCTCACGTATGTGTTTCAGCCGAACTTGAACAACCAGGCTGACATTCAACCACACCGCGTTAGTGGGATTTTGCATGCGGCTTGCACATATCTAAACATTGTTAGCAAGTAGCAACAGGAGCGCACGTGCGCCTCGAAGCAGTACGATGGCGGTGCAAGCGCAGAGGCGGGTCAGCGGGGCCGAAAAAGAAAAAAGTGGGGCCCGGCCATAATCGGCCTCCGCTCATGCATATCGCAGCCGCCTGGCCTGACAGGCGTCGAGGGATGCTTTCTCGCTCTGTCCTGCATGCCCGCATGCAAGCCGGGTCGGCCGCCCAGCGAGCCATTTGCTCTTTTGTGTTTGATCATTCACCTTTTGCCTCACTTTCTCTTTATATATGTCACTTTATCTCCCTCTTTTGTTGTTTACTTTTCGTAGCAGCGACCGGCTCCTGGTCATTCCTAATTCATCGAGGACCCGCCGACCGTCCCCGCGAAAGCAAACACTCCGCGGTTCTGCGAAGCGCGTTACGTCCGCTGCGAAAACAACGCACACCCGTATGCAGTAGTGGTATACACCAGGGCAGTGGTACAACACCCGAAGGGCTCTCGCTGCACCTTCGTGGACGTACTAGAGATGTTCAGTCACGACCACGCTTGTGGTCTGTATTTTAGTTACTCATATCAAACTTTGTTCGTTCCTGGTACGAGAAATGTTTAAGCGATGAGAGTGTTGGAGAGTCAGCCGAAGCCAAGGCCGGTCATCGAGAGGGAAGTAGGAGGGGCAGACACTCGTGGAGAAAGTTGAAGGAGAGGTGGAAGAGATTGGCTGTGGCAAACAAAGCTCGCAGACGGTACGCACATGTTGTAAGCCACTATGAAGCGAAGTTTTGTACGCATGATGTTTGTGCTCGAAGTTTGTCGATATTCACGCTTACGTCGGTGCACATTCTTGTGAAATGAGTGCACGATCGAGTCGTCTGAGTCGTTCATTTGTTTTAAATCGGACGCATTCTTAGTGGGACGGATGACGTCATAGCTGCCAAAAGTTAATACATTTCCCCATAGACCGGTTGGTCGACCGAAAAGTGCTGATAACATCTCCGTGCACACGGCACGTGCGTGAAAGTGGGATTCCATTGAGTCAAAACGGTTACTTGAAAATCGCGAAGAAGGAACGCTTCTAGATAAGACAATACACGCATGAAGAAGCACAGCACAATAGTATACCTTTATCCCATAAACCACGTATCGGTATACATTTACATCGTCCGTAGATGCGTAGTGTTCACTTAGTTCGCGATAAACCTTCGCATGGGTTCGTTCTTCGTTTGCGATGTGGGTCTTTGAAGGTGTGGCGATCAGTGGGACGCACTTTCAGCGAAGGCTCTGACTGCACATTTGACGCAGTTTTGATTTGAGACAGCTTGCGCGCTTCTCTCAACTTTTCTTGGGAAGGGATGGTAAAGCTTTTTCGCTCCACGTCCCTCGGCGCGGCGCCCTCCTGTTGTTAGCTTCCAACGCTGGCCCATACGGAGAAACTTTTGTTTGCAGCTTGAATACGTTACATTCTGGTCTGAACAAGCAGCAGCGTCGGCCACGGCCGGGATAGAGCGGCGGACGCCGCCGCTGTAGCCCGGACGTGCGTCGGCGGAAAGAAAACGGGAGAGGAGCGCCTTTCGAAAGGTGAGACAGCGGAACGTAGCCATCCTGATGTGCTACACCACCGCGCCACAGAAGCGCAGACACCACAATTATTCGCCATGTGAGCTTAGTGATTCCCATTTGTACCGATTTCAACTACTTAATTTAGCATGTTTGAGAGTTGCGAAAAAACTGACGGAACTTTTATAATCGCTTTTATCAGAACCAGTTGCTCCTTTCGCCTTTTGTAATGCCTGTTAAAACACAACCGAATTGGTATTCGCCAATTTAGAACACGGAGTCCCATTCATGGCAACCAGTGCGCAAAATGTAGCGTTTCTCTAGCGGCCAAATGTCTGTATATGGTCTCTACATTTTGTTTTCCCGCACCTCAAACCAATCCTTCAAACGTGTCTTTGCCGTACGACCACTTAATTCCGTCGGGTCCGGGTTACCCAGAGGTGCTGTCGAACAAGTTATTCAAGCCGTGCGAAGGAAGCTCGCAATGGACGCGAAGCTGCGCAAAAGCAGGCCCAAAACAACCGTCGGTAAAGCATACGACAAAGCCGACGGAATGCGTCCCGTCAGTGCGCCCGCCGGGGTGGGAAGGCTCCGGCGCGCGGGAAACGCTGGGTAATAGCGCCCATTCGCTGCGCCTTCTAGGTACACTGCGCTCCGTGCGTGAAAAGTGCCCTGCTCCCCCCCCTTCCCCAGCCGCATTGGCAGTTTTTGTGACTCACGCCACGACCAAACGGTTGGCTGGTAGAGGTAGGAAGCTTTACTTTTGAAGCTCAGACAGCTTGGCTGCGCCAGCCGTAGAATATCGTGCTATAGCAGCACACACTGCTGCTTACAAAGCGTAGTCAGATACATCACCACGGCTTCTTGCCAATTCTTGCCAAAATATAAAGCAATAAAAACGAGGAAACGGATGCAACACAACTTGGTGGAAAAGAAGCATAATTTTTTTAGTACTACTGGGGGAACCGTGATGCTTGCGCCTTCAAGGGGTGTAGCCAGAGTTAAATGGACTCTGCAATGCTTCCGATGAACTCTTTTACTCGTTGCTTCGCGTCTGGAAGCACTGCAAAAACTATAGTTATCCCCAGCACGGAGTGACACTGCGTGATTTTCTCATCGCAGCAGATACACCTAGCTGCTTCTGCTTTGCTTTTGTTGCTTTGCTTTTGTTGCTTTATTTTTCGAGTGGCTATCGAGTGCAATCATTGGAGCAACTGAAGTAAAGCCGGCCAATAGCCGCTACACCACTGTAATGACGTAATTCCCGCGGTCGAAGATCGCCAAGACCGACAAAGAGAGAAAAATCTTTTGAGCAAGTTTCTAAGTTAGGTGATGGGCATAGAGTAGTAATTTCTGGCTGAGGTCCTTTGCGACGTCCCATAAGAAAAGTATTGGATGTGTTGGCTGACTACGTTCTGCAAGCATTTAGGATTTCGAAAAAAGTTGAAAAAAAAAAGTGTTGCGGGGTTCCTTAAAGTGCAACGAAAACTGGCTCCGTTTTTCTTTCTCTGCTAGAGGGCGCGAGGTTTAGAGTTTTGTACTTACCTTAGCGTGCTCATTCGCTCTCCAAGGATACCTCGACGAAAGCTGAGCATCGTTGAGTGCTTCTTCGCGTGGATACACCGTGTATCGTAACATATGTTGTCCAAGGGATCGCATAATCATGCTGTTTCCGGACCTTCTGGGGGCCAATTCTCCAAAACGGCGGGCCGTCGCTTTGAAACGACGGGGTAGCGCCATTGAAATGTATGTGTTCTGGGGTTGCGGCCGTCGCTTTGAGGTGCTCAGATGGTAGTAGGAGCTGCAAGAAAAGCACTGTGGCAAGGACGCGAAGCGACAAGTGAAATGACGGAGGGCAGTGGGTGTCGCTTCGCGTCCTTGCCACAGTGCTTTTCTTGCAGCTCCTACTACCAGCTGAGCACCTCAAAGCGACGGCCCCAACCCCAGAACACATACATTTCAATGGCGCTACCCCGTCGTTTCAAAGCGACGCCCGTTTTTTAGAGAATTCGGCCCCTGCTCTCAACAATAAGCGCTACTCGCTCGGAGACCTGGAAAAACAAACATAAAAAACCCCAAAAAGCGTTTCCCGCGCAAGCAAAGATGAAAATTTTCTTGTTTCGCAAGACTTTCGCAACATGGCACAGATATTCGCGGTAGGTAACCTTCCTGTCGCTGTGACTCGTCGAGTGGCTCTGTGGCCACTGTTTGAGAAAGGAGAAACCACGGCAAGCGTGATGACAAAGTGTCTTAGCCACTACTGCACGCCGACACCCACCCGGCACAACGGGGCGCTCCACGAGCTTTCCCTGAATGAAACAATTCTGAGAGGGGAGCTAAAGTGGAGAACGAGAGAGTAGGGAGAGGCAGAGACAAAATTGTTTGGTATTTTGTGCGTCTGTTTTTTTTTTTGTATTTCTTGTGTTTCTTGTTTCTGGTATTTTGTGTGTTTGTTATTTTAGTAAATTTTAGAATTGAGAGAAAGGCTAGGGAACTTTTATAGTCGCTAATTACGAGAACCAGCTGCTTCTTTCGCGGAAACCAGGAGGCGCAAATCATCCAGTTTTTGTTTTTTTTTTCTCTGTGAAATAAACCTTCGGAGTGTGAAATCACCATCAGTAGAATTGTCTAGCATTTTGGTTTACTTTCTGCTTCATTTGCGCGAGCCTTAATGTGAAACCTGCATGTAACGAAAACCTACATGTAACAAAAAATTGCGAATTTTAGTGAAATTCGTTATATCCAGGTTTGCCTGTGTACTCAAGAACTTACAAGTGTACATACCAGCACCGTTGACCCGTACGTTGGGCGTCCCCTTCTCGTCCACCCATGACGACCTTACATAACCATCCCTTGTCTTGCTGTGGCATTCACGAACGCATATATACCCCTTCTTCCCTGATTGGCATGGTGGCAAGTGCGTCGAGCGAAGCTCGCAACGCGCCGGAGGCCTTACGACACCTTTTATGCGAGTGGCCCTCCCTGCTTCGGCGGAAAGAAGGCAGCAGCTCTCGTCAGCTCTGTTGAACTTGTACTCTCGGTGGCCTTTCTCCGAGGAGGAGGTCGGGGAAGATGGGCCTACTCCGTTATGAGTTGACGAAGTGACGAAGAAACTCATGCCTTTCCTCAGAACGATGGACTTGCACGGAAGACTAAGATTCCTAACTGCGCTTGGAATTTCGCCGATTTTTCGCTGCCCATAAACTCCCTTTTCCTGTTTTATTTTAGCATGAAAGTGTTTTATTCACGGATACACGAAGATTTCGCGGACGTCCTATATCCGTCACGGCAGTGACACCAGTCCAACAAAGCAAGCGGCCTGTAAAGGGTGCACCTAGCGTCACTATATAAAGGTTTTTAGAGTATCAGCACTCTTTTCTGTCATTGTTATGTACCGCCAGGATTTTCATTGGTCAGTCGGCACCACGTGATATTTGTTTACATATGGGCGCTGCCATTTCGTTTCTGGGCGCCTCTCTCTCTCTCTCTCTCTCTCTCTCTCTCTCTCTCTCTCTCTCTCTCTCTCTCTCTCTCTCTCTCTCTCTCTCTCTCTCTCTCTCTCTCTCTCTCTCTCTCTCTCTCTCTCTCTCTCTCTCTCTCTCTCTCTCTGATGCGTGGACGCTACAGCGGCCGGCCACACTCTGCCCGTCACAACCGGCGGCGCTTGCGTTGGAAGAGATGGCAACACTGCAAGCCAGAAACAAAATGTCCCCCAGACGCTTCCGGGTGCACCAAGTGGCGGTACTCTTAAGCGTAGCTTATTTAGTGACGCTAGGTGCACCCCTGCACGCAGGGTCTCCTTGCGGGGAAGCAACCTTTAGTACTAAAGAGTACGTTATACTTAGGGTTATTCGTTTTCAGGTTTTACATTTTAACACGACAGTGTTTTATTCCGTGATAACCCAAGATTTCACTGACGTCATATCCATCACGGAAATGACGCCAGTATACCTTTGCCGAAGCAACCCGCCAGCAGGACGTCGCTCGCCAAGCACACCCACAAAACAGCCGCCGACCCGCAAATCATGCTCAGCTGCAGACTTCGCTGCACATTTTACTTTCGTGTTTTGCTGATTCCTATGACAGAGGAATCAACCGCAGTTTTTTTTCTTTTTTTACCTTACTCTTCCGGATTTTTTTCCTTTTGGAATTTCTTGCGCCCCACCCCCACCGCCCGTGCAAAATAGGAAGTAGTGCGAGTAACATTCCTGCGTTTCTCTTACATTTCTTTCTTTTCTCTCTTCCTCTCATTCGCTATCCTTCACGTAAATGCAACCGTTTTCATTAAAAGGTCAAAAATATTTTAAAGCGAAATCTTTCTTAGTAGGACCGATGACGTCCTGTCGAAAAACTAATACATTTCACCATAGACGGGTTGGTCGACCGAAAAGCTTTGTCAGGGTCTCTGGACAGACGGCACGTGCATGGAACCTCGCTTCCATCGTGTCGATCGAACGATACTTGGAAATCGCGAAAAACGGCGGTTCTAGATAAGACAGTACACGCATCGATCATGAAGAAGGAGTACAACAGTGCACCTTTATCTCATAAAACATGTATCGGTGTACATTTAGATTGTTCGTATAAGTGAGTCGACTTAGTGCGCGAGAAATCGCCGC